>NC_000082.6:90452088-90602088 GCF_000001635.26 Mus musculus | reverse complement strand
CTGTGTTTGAAGGGTGTAGAGGGATTTTTTTTTAAATCCAGAAACATGGCTACTCTGGCAAGGGATCACATCCAAAGACTTAGGTCTGTGTGATCCGTATGGAATACATACAAGTCCTTAGTACATGCCTTTAATCCCAAACAATAATGACTAATTGACAGGCAGACAAAATGATGAATCAAAAAAAAAAAAAAAAAGATTTGAGAGAATGAGCCGGAGATAGGATACACCCAACTCTCAAGAGAACAGACAGGAAAGAGAGACTACTTAAGAGCAGTGCAGGAAGAGAAGTTGTGGAGTTGAGTTGAGTTCAGTGCAATTCAGCTGAATGCAGTTGAGTTTGTACAGTTCCAGCCAGTTGAGTTCATGGAGTTCAGAGGAGCATTTTCCAGGTAGAGTGATTCAGTCAGAAGCAGAGAGAAGCCAATCAGCTCTTCTCCAGTCAGCTTGGAGAGGAGTTTGAGCCAGAACAGCTGAGTTGAACCATCCAGCTAGAGTTCAGAAAGAGCTAGAAAAAGTAAGTTTATTCAGCAGTAAGTCTCAAAGACTGAAACTTTCTAGGCCTAAGTTAACAGATGGAGGCTGGAACCTGAAACCTTTAAGGTCCAGGTTTACAGAAGATGAGATTGTACGGAGGCAAGAAGCTTCCAGGTCTAGGCCTAGGGGTAGATAGAACACAGAAAGAAGCACTCTGGGCTCAGCCAAAGCTGTGGATTAGCACAGCTTGGGTATGGGTCTCATCTCATCTGAGGAAATAAAAGAGACATTTACAGATGGCAATGCTGTGGAGAAAGTGACCTTGGGCTTGCAAAGAATGTTCTGCTACAGCTGTATTTTGGGTGCCAGAGGCAATTTTGTGTATTGTGGGCACCAGGGACAATTTGGCTCAGATGAACAATTTAATGACTGTAAACAACACTTTAAAATTGAAGCAAAACAAAGCTTTCCCAATGCTTTACATTTGAAAAGCACAACTCAGGCCAGTTTTGTTACTTGCTAAACTATCCCTGTGCACATGCAATCATTGGGTTACAAAGATGTGTTCATTCCCAAAGTCCGGAGTGAAAAGTGATACTTGGCTGAAGCATCTCTTGACTCTTTCAGACAGTGAAGCACATTTTAAGATGTTTTCAGGTAGCAGCTGAGTAGTGAAGAGCTGTGTGTCCCAAGAGAAAGAAAACAGAATATCACATGAGTCAGAGGAAGATTGAACTCTGGTCTTGTGTCTGTTTCTTGGGGATAATGTGACCTAGGACTGTGTGCCTTCAAGAGCCCTGAGGTCAGTTAAGGTTCTCAGTGGGAAATAGAATCAATGGGATGCATAGATATGTAAGTGCAGGTCCGTAAAAGGTAGACAGACAGATAAAGATAAGATAGACAAATATCCTTTCATATCCATGGCTTCCATGTATATGAATTCAACTAAATATCTATCAAAATATTAAAAATAAATGCCTATACTGAATATATAGTCTTTTCCCCCTCTTAATTGTTTCTACCAAATATATGATATTTGGATAGCATTTATAGGTCATTTGATGTTATACAGGATAATGTACTTATATGTAAATCTTTTTTGTATACATGGGTATGGATATGTTTTTGAGACAAGGTCTTATGTATTATAGGCTGATCTAGAATCCATGGCAATCCTCCTGCCTCAGCATCTCATGGTCCTGGAGTAACAGACAGTAAAGGGTGATTTATATGTTCAGTGTGTATACAGACTTAGATAGGCAAGTACATAGATAAACAGAAGGATAGGTGATGCATAGATGTATGGATAGATAGATAGATAGATAGATAGATAGATGATAGATAGATAGATAGATAGATAGATAGATAGATAGATAGATAAATTGATAAACATAATCAGCTAGGATTAAGGATGATAAATAGGATCATAGATGATAGACAGACAGACAGACAGACAGACAGACAGACAGACAGGTTTGAAGGAATTTCTGGAGAAACGACTCACAGAGATGAAGCTCCTGCCTCCAAGCCTGAAGCCTGAATTCCATCTCATGGACCCACATGCTGGGAGAAGAGAACTGACTCCGGAGCTTGTCACACCTCCACACGTGTGTTGTAGCACATTTTAGCATGAGCTAAATACAATGAACACATATACATGCATACAATGAATAAATAAAGTGTAAACAAAAGATTTTAAGAAATTGGCCCATGCGATTGCATTGCCAAGTCTGAGATCTGCAGGATGGGACACCGGATGGGAACCTCACATTTCAGTCTTAAGGCAGAATTTTTTTTTTCTTTCCTAGGAATTCTTAGTTTTTCACCGAAGACTTTTTTCAACAGATTTGATGAGGGACCACCCACATAGCCGAGAATAATCTTCTTTACTTAAAGTCAACTGACTGTGGGTGTTAACCATATCTATAAAACACCTTTGCAGCAGCCCTGAGACCAGGGTTTGATTAAATCCTTGCAGGCTGAGGCCAAGCCAAGCAGACACCAGAGAGAGACCTGCACTCGTGCTGTGAGGATCTGGCTCAAGAGCAGCACAGGTTCCTCTCAATCCGTCCACAGTTCCTGGATATGGCTGCATTCCTGGACTGCAGCCTGAGCTCGGTTCTCTGTTCCCAGAATTCTGTGAAGCTTAAGCTAAGGGCTGAGGACCTAGGCTTAGAGAAGCCACGTGACACTGTGGAAGGCCTGTGTGAACTTGAGAGAAGCCCTCACTCTGAAAATTATTCTTAGATGGTCAAAAGCCACCAATTACAGATGGGAAAGGAAATACCTTGTTTAACCAAATCTCAACTTCATTCGGAGTGGCTCTTAACTCTCCTTCCAAGGAGCCAGTGATGACTCTATCTGATAGGCAAACGTTAAAGAGAGCACATCTCCTACAGAGCACAGGCCAGCAACTCTTTCCCTTGGGAAAGATTTCTTGATCGGGAGACAAGGCTGACAGCCCTTATGAAAATTCAACATTCTTTCTTCTTGAACAGTTTTCAGTCAACATAACCAGATGTACATGTGTGCCTGGGACTCTATGCCTCTCTGCAGGCTGACCAAAGCCTGGAAGCAAGCAGAATGCGGCTTCATGTCGGGAGCCTGCTTTTTTCAGTGAGGAGGGAGCACACTGAATGCCTCTTGACCCAGCCCTCTTTGCTCCTCATTGGCTGGTCTGTTAACGGTGTAGTCATGGTGACTCCTCATTGGCTGGTCTGTTAACCGTGTAGTCATGGTGACGGCTATGCTCCGTGGAAGACTTCCATCTTTGCGTGATGTATTTCCTGCTCTGGTGATGCTTAGGCATTGTTTGAGCAGATGAAGTCCCTCCCTCCTCTGTGACCTATGGAAGGCTCTGTGGAGGTTCTTGGAACTGTGATTGTCATGTTACTCTACTCAGATAAATGTCCCATGACTTAAAACAACCTAAAAAGTATTGCTGAGGCAAAAGGAGACTATGTAAGACAACAGACTTAGATGTGATTGTTGTGGAAATCATTTAATCCTGACCTGGGGTTTCTACCACACCTTGAAATACACGCACAACCTTTATATTTACAATAAGCCTTAAAAAAAAACACACACACACAAAAGCTGGGCAAATATCTACCCTCTATACTATTAGAATCTATTTTCCTATCAATAACCCAGAGTTAATACTACTATGTTTCATCTGGGCTACTCTTAGCTCTAGTCGGCCAGCCCTCAGGGCCATGTTTGCTTGACTCATCTAACCCATGGATGCTTCTCTCCCCCTCCTCCACCTTCTCTTCTCCCCTCATGGTCCTCCTCCAACCCCCAGCCCAGGACCCTAAACCCTGCCTATGTCTCTTCTGTCCAACTATTGGCTGTCAGCATCTTTATTTACCAATCAGAAATAATTTGGGAATAAGGTCACATAGTGTCTATGTGCAGATTCTAGGGCAACCAGTCTTGAGGAACCAACATTAGCATTAGACTACAAGCAATATGAGGTCAACCCACTACATGTGATGGAAAATGGTCCTATGCTAGAAGCAAGCAAACAAATTTTAGATAACAGAGAAAGGCTTTGTGTTTTTATTTTGTTTGGTTTTTGTTTTACAGTTTCATGTAACCCAGGATGGCCTCAAACTTCCTGTGAAACTGAGGATACCTTTGAGTGATATTGTGATCTTCCTGCCTCAATCATTCCTCAAATGCTAGGGTCATAGACCTATGGTATCATGTCTTTGTGATTAATTTTGTGGTTAGCATGCAAAGAAGTGGGTATCATGGAGATATTTTTGTGCATGGAGATAATATCTTATGGAGATACTATTACACGTTGTCCTTATTCTTTTTACTGGTCCTCCTGTCCCTGAAAATGGTCTCCCTCTGTGCCTTACTATCCCATATAGTCCATCTCACCCCTGAAGGACTCTGAAGGAGAGAGCCATTTATTTGGGAGTCAAGAGAGAGCACTGAAATCAATGCACAGATGCTAAAGGGGCCGAGGTAAAGGACTCCTTCAAAGGCAAAATGCAGAGAAGCCCATTTTTCGCAATCCTTGACCACAATGATGAAAGGCAACAGTGATCAAGGACCGGTAGCAAAGGTGGTTCCAGTCCAAAGGCTTTTAAACAGATATCCTTACACTGTTGTTTACAAGGCTGTGGCCACAGCAGAGTCTCCTGTGACAGTTCTTGCTACCGGGCATGTGTAATTGAACTTCCCTTGTTTTCCACCTCCTGATTTTATTGTATTTTTTATATTTTCACTCGTGGGGGTGTGGCCTGTGATTGTGTATCCACACATGTGTGCTCATGTGTGCGTACAGGCCTGAGGCTGACAGGCAGGGTGGCAGAGAGTCATCTTCAATCTCTCTTCTACCTTATTCATTAATGCAGGGTTTCTCTATCAAACCCAGAGCTTGCAAAGACGACTGGTGTCCCTGGACAGCTTGCTTTGGGGAAGGAGGCTGGAATTAGAGGGGTGCTATCACATCTATCAGGCATTGCACAGGTTCTGGGTATCTGAGCTCTAGTCCTCATGCTTGCCCAGCAGGATCTTTAACCATCACACCATCTCCCCAGCCCTGTTCTAGATTTTGTTAGGGACCTGACACAGGCAACTCCATTTTGATTCTGACAGTTTTCACTCATAAAGTCTTCTCACATATTCGTCCCAACTCTTTTGTTGCCAGCCCCTTCTGTGGGTGTCAGAACCAACCTTTCCTGTCCACATTCACAGTATTGAGGGAAGGTAGGGGAGCATGGCACTGGGCCAGCCATGGCTTACTTGGAAGCAGTCAGGATGGGTTCTAGGATCCCTGCCGGACATGAAGACATCAGGAGATAACCACTCAAAGCAGAAAGTGATTTCTGTTCAAAACCAGATCATCGGTAGGCTCACCCGTTCCAGAAAGTGAAGAAAGAATTGGCCTGACCTAGAAGCCCCAGCCAAGGCTTCCAACACCTGGCAGCCTGGCTTTCCATCAAATGGATGGTAATTTCCCAAGGCGCTAGCTTCACACTCACAGTGCAAAATGTCAAGCCCAGAGTACAGCCCACATCTAAACAGATGGGAAAGTCCTGTTTCTCATAGAAACCCTTCTTTCTCATTTTTCCTCTGCACATAATTAAACAAAATTAAAAGGAACGGCAGAGCCTCAGAGGGAAGAGAAACACCCTCTGAAATTACAGGAGCCTCGGGTGAGGTTGACTTTTTGCTGTGTTTTTGTTTGTAGGAAATGTGCTTCATCACACTGAGGCCAAGTTTATTCTGAGAGGTCATTTCAGTGTTCCTGCCTAGCTAAAAGGTACCGTGACCAGCTGACGTTCTCTTCCAGAGCTGGCTGTACTTACTGATGAGACAATGACTGATAAGTGCGTATAAAGTTGACACCTCAGATTGGAAGGAAGACCCAGGGGAACCTGGGTCAAGAAGATGAGCCCCCGTGATAGGTGGTGTCAGTGTGACATGGTTATGGTGAGTAGTTGCAGCACTGAGGTGCAGCCATGCTGAAAGCATCACAGAATGCAACAGGTAAGCTGTGAGTCTTGTCCTTTGGGTTTTCTCTCTAGAACACTGTGACTGTCAGTTTGACAGACAGACTCTAGAATGACTTGGGAGCTGGACCTCTGGATGTGTCTGTGGGGGATGATCTTGATTGCATTCATTGAGGTGGGAGACCTGTCCACTGTGGGTGGAACCATCCCCTAGTTAGGATTCTGTCCTGTGTGAATGTAGAAAGGGGGTTGAGTTGTAACATGGTTTCTGGCTGTGGATACAGTGTAACCAGTTGTTTCAAGCTCCTCCTGTCTTCCATGATAGACTGTACCTTGAACTGTGAACTTGAATAAACCCTTTCTCTCTTAAGCTGTTTTTGTCAAGACATTTTATCACAGCAACAGGCAAAGGAAGTAAGACACCGGTCTTCCCTCATCTATATCCATTTCAGACCCTGGGGTAACGTTCTTGCCTTCTCCCCATTTGGGCTTTTTCTTTTTTTTAGACGTAGTTGTGTCAGCCCAAAGCTGCATGACTGAACGCTTGACTCAGGCTTCCTAGTTTTCCAATTTTTCTTCTATGTCTCACCTGAGAGAAACATTCCTCCATGGCGAGGGCCTCTGGGCATGGCAATTTGCACCCTGTCTCTAAATCTAAACATCTCTGCTTCTGCAGGAAGGTGGCAATCTGCGGCAGATGTGGATCTGGGAGAGGACTGAGATGCTGGAACACAGTTCAACTGACAAGAGTTGTCCTGGCGGAGGACAAGGTTGCCATGTGTGTCACCTCAGGGTTTTCTGCCTACTTTTGCTCATTTACCTGGGGTCAACTAAAGGATTCCATTCTTGTTTTAAAGGTATGCTATCTGAAGAGTTCTGCCCAGTTCCCTATCGTGGGCTGAGTTTTATCTTCAACATCCACCCATCTCTGGCTGTAGACACTACCAAGAGCTATTTAGACAAGAACCAACTGTCACTGCTAATATATGTCTTCTACCTCCCAAGGGCTTTACATCCATCATCACCTATATCTACCCTGTAAGGTAGATCTTCTATCTCACCCTGACCATGAGGCAATGACACTCTAATTAAACAGTTGGCAGGGGTAGGTGGTGGGAGGGATGCAGCTGGTAAGTGGCAGAGGGAGGCTCCATCTAGGCTGCAGTTGTCATCCCTGGCAATTTTATAGTTTTGCATTTTACATTTAGTTCTGCTGCTTAACTGACTTAATGTTTCTAGAGGGTGTAAAGTCTGTGTCCAGGTTAATGCCTCTGTGCAGGAAGCCCAGCTGTCTCAGCACATTTATTGAAAAGTCTCCAGTCCTTTATCAAGCGCTGGTGGACCACATTTGCAGGAGTTTACCTCCCGGCCCCTGTTCTGTCTTCTTCATCCATCCAATGTCTGTCTTCTCCCCAGGTCTACACAGCCTTGATTATGAGAGCTTTACAGCGGGTCTTGAAGTTTGTTGCCTCTGTTTTCCACAACTTTCTTTTTGTCTTTCAGTACTGGGTTGGGTACTCTGGATCTTTTGTCTCACTATGTAAACTTCAGAAACAATCAATATCCTCAGAAGAGGCTGCTGAGAGGGCCGATTGATTTTTAACAAAGACACACAGATAATGCAAGGGAGAAATGAGAATAAATAGTGTCCTAACAACTGGACATCAATAAATCAAAAAGAATGAAAAGAACTTTACCTAAACATAATGTCATATACAAAACTGACTCCCAACTAGATCAGAGATTTAAGTGGAAAACATGAACTTATAAAACTTTTAGAAGATTTAAGAGAAAATCTTGTAACCAGGTTGGGTGAGGTATACCTCATAGAATGCCAAAAGCATGATCTATTAAAAAAATACAAGTAAACCTGCCTTTATCAAAATTAACATATCAGATGATACAGCTATCTGAAATACAATTTTGTCTTTTTTATTTTTATTTTTTTAAAGAATTAAGCTGATTTACCCTGTTACCTTCCATTCGCCTATTTGGATGTGTCTGTCAAAGAAATGAAAATGTACAGCCACACAAAGCCTATGGCTTTCATTGCCAGATTTATTGGAAACAAAACCATAAGATGCTTTTGATTAAGGGAGCGGCAAGTTGTGTGGCGGAACATCTCCCTGTGGACAGGTAGCCAGGTCTAAATGGGAGACACAGCTCCAATGAATCTCAAGAGCATCAAGCTACACGAAAGAAGATGGCTCAGTGGTTAGGAGCACTTGGTTCTCATATAGAGAACCCAAGCTCCGTTCTTAACACCCATCCAGAAGGCTCACAACTGGCTATAGCTCAAGGATCAAGGGTACCCAGTACTTTTTTCTGGCCTCAGTTGGTACCCAAACGTGTGTGACGCACATATACAGAGACACAAATAAAAATATATATTAAATATAAATAAATCTTTTAATCAAAGAGAAGAATCCAGAAAAAACGACCAAGGGTACATTTTCAATTAGCTGGTCAGCAGTTTACACAGGCCGATCAGGTAGAGAAATTGGTTGTATCTACCTGGGAAACCAAGTGCCCTGCGCCTGGGTTGTGGGTTTGGAAACTCAAGGGACCTCCAAGAAGCAGATCTGTGTTCTCTAGTTTTGTTTTTAATTCCAGACAAGAGAAGAAATGTGAAACTACAACGAGTAAGGGAATGACAGGATCGTTTTAAATAATTTCTGATTTTAAGGATTTTTCTGTTTTCCATGTGGACAATGACCTGGAAGGGGTAAGAGTGGAAATACAGAGACCAAGACCAGCTGGAAGGCCATGGCAATGGACACAGAGATGAGGATGGAGGAGGGACCAACCAGAAAGACACAGAGGACAGAGGTGAGGCCTGAGCTCTCTGTAATCTGATCCTTCTTTACAGCCCCCTGCTCTACTGGAACATTTGCTCTCTAGCTGTCCTTCAGCCCAGAAGGAGACACTGTGGTGATGGCTTTAGACAGTAGAGTGTATTTATACACCCCCAAACAAGGCTTTCTCCTCAACCCACTCAAATTGGAGACTATTTATCACCCTGCAGCTTCCTTCCAGGGAGACCTGTCTGGCTGCTGAGAGCGAAAGATGGGGGGAATTTGGACCCTGTTCAAAGAACTGATGTGGGGGCGAAATAAAAAAGGAAAGAGACAAGCCCTCCCCCACCTTGGCCCTCCCCCTCTCTGCCCCTCCGGAGCTGAACAGGGTTCCACAGCCAGATTACCAGGGTCCTAACTTGTATCTGACTCAGCACACAGTTGAGAAAATATCTCCCTTGTTCACTGAGTCCCCAGATGGCACATATGTTGCGCTTGGAATTTAGTGTGAAAACTATTTCCACAGTGGAAAAATGATTGCCCGTGCAGGGGACTTGTGAGGAGAATGATCTTGGTGAAAATGTTTTCCTTAAGGCACATGAGAATGTTGCAATTGATGGCAAGACTCTGGAGTGGAAACTTGACTGCATTTAGGCCTTGTGAGGAGAGGGGTGAAGGGCTCAGAACCACATTAAGATGTCGTTTATTAAACTTAAAATCCTGGGATCACCAACAGGGACAGCTGTACAGAGTCACAGCATTTGAGTAATGTTTCAAAATGTCACCTGCAGAAGTCGCAGAGATGATTGAAGCTGATCACCTTGGGTTGGCCATTGCTAGGTCGGTCCCTCCAGCGACTTGCTGACATGTGGGAGCTATCCCTACTCAATGGCTGGCTGGTGGTCAGCACTCCACTCTGCACACCACACAGCCCCCACTCAGCGTCTTTCTTAGAAAACTTAGTATGTTTTTCCTTCACCTATTTGTCCAAAATTACATTGTATGCTCACCCCAAACCATTCTTTGTACATTCTAATTCACACTGTAAACTTGAGGTTTGGATGTAGGCTGTCCCCCACTTGTTTGAACACTTAAGTCTCCGGCAGGTGGCATAGTTTTGGGATGTTGTGAAACCTTTAGGACATTGGTCCTAGCTGGTGGACATAGGGCCATTGTGTAAACCTTGAGAATTTTGGTCAGCTCTCCCTCTGTGTCCTGGTCTGTCTTGATGTAACAAGCTATGCCCAAAACTATTGCCACCACAGATGAAAACCACCGCACCCACTGTGTGCTCCCTGCTATGAGTCTAAATCATGAGCTAAGACAAGTCCTTCTCTCTCGAAGTTGCTTCTGTTAGTGTCTTAGTTGGCTTTCTAGTGCTGTGATGAAACACTGTGACCAAAAACAACTTGGGGCGACAATGTGTCACCTCTGGGCAGCTGATGACGTGGCTTGTTGTTGCCGGGTCCTGGGGAGCTGCCCGTGAAGATGCCTGATTGCCAACCTTGTTCCGGATTCCTTTTCGGCTGTCCATGAATGTGCCTGATTCAGCTAACAGATGAGTATGTGAACTGCTAATACTACACTATGTTTGTGTGTGTGTGTGTGTGTGGGGTGGGGGGCAATGTACTCTCTGAAGGGTTATGTTTTAAGTCATGCAGATGATAATTTATATTTGAAGGAAGCACAAGGTAGGCATGACTGGACTAGGCTGGCGTGAGTTGTCTGAGGGGATAGTCAACCTGGAACATCTTGTGACGATGGTGTCTCTTGTGCAGTCTCAACTGTCTGAAACAATGTTAGGTGTGAGGACCCACAGGTTGCTCCTCGATTCCCTCTCTACTGAGGTAAAAACAAATCAATGCACTCATTCCCCAAGGCTGCCACGACAAACTTCCACAAGGACGGAACTGTCAAACAAAAAGTCCTCCTGCAGTCCTTGACACCAAAGGTCAAGGTGTAGACAGAGCTACTAAGTCCATGCAAGGTTCTATTCTTGCCTAGTCCAGCTTCTGATGGATGGTGGCATCCCCAGGATGTGGTTTCGTGGATTCCTGCTGCTAACTTTGTGTGGCTACCTTCTCCTTTTTCTTCCTTATGGCTTCACAAAGGCACTCACCATTGAGCTTAGTGCTACCCCAAGTAATCTAGAATGATGTCATCTCAAGATCCTACATTAAGTATATCTAAAAAGACCCTCTACCAAAGTGTCAAGTCAGAGGCTTACATCTTGACCACAGTTTAACCTATGGTTAAGAGCCACAGATGGCAGAGTATTATCCAAATATAGATATGTAGAAATAGAAAACAAACAAAACCCCGCAATAAAACACCCAAAATGAGTTTAACCACTCTATCTATCTATCTATCTATCTATCTATCTATCTATCTATCTATCTATCTATCTATCTATCACCTACCTATCGTCTATCTATCTATCTCAACAGGGTTTCACTATGTATCTTAGGCTGGCCTTGAGCTCGACGTGTAGCTCAGGTTGGTCTCCAACTCATAACCTCCCTGTATCTGTTTCCTATGTGCTGTTATAGACCTGCACATCACAGAAAGTGAGGGAGTTTATATTTCCAAAGGGTCTAAGAGCTCATGTTGTTAGCAGCGATCCTCTTTCACTGTTTTTCTCACTGTTGCTGGGTTTAGTTTGTTTGCTTGCTTGCATTTTTTTTTTTTTTTGAATTCTTGTTCCCCTGTGATAAGAGTTCCTGGAAATCTCACACAATAACTTTATTTTAAAAACAAAACCAAAACAAAACAAAAAAAACTCCTCCTTCAGAGCTCTGTAGTAAATTCCCACGGAAGGCTCAGATTGGCTAACCTGGGTCACATGTCCATTTCTATAGAGGGTGTGCTTCTGTGGAAGGGCTTGACAGTGATTGAGGACACCATTAGAACCAGAGGATAGAGACGCAACCCCAGGGGAACAAATATGCTACTGAAGTATGTTCTTGTCTCCCTGTTGCTAATGAGACATAGCTTTCTTTCTAGAGGACTCCACACCCCTGACTCTGGATGACATTGAGCAGGGAACGTACCACAGTGAAACTTAACGCTGGAATATGCTTTGAACAGTGTGAGGTGAAAGGAGAAGAGCTAACTGATGACCACATACAAGGGAGATACATAGAAACCTCCTAGCAGCTACAGAGGAAGACTGTATGGGAGACCAGATCTTCTCCTGAAATGCTTAAAAATTAAGCAGCATGCTTCCAAATAGTGTATGATCTCAATTAGCAATTACAGTAGATGTTAGGAAATACTTTAACCTGAAGGTTGATTGAATTGGTGCATCTTGAAGCTTGTGAGGATGCAGCTAAAGCCTTGTTTTGAGGGAAATGTATAGCCTTTATTGCACATGCCCAAGGGAAGAGCTGAGAATGGCACAGAAAGGACTATACTCTGAATACAGAATGTCCCCTAGAAGACCTTGTTCTAACGGCTTGGTCCCCAGGGTGACACTGTTGGGAGTCAGGACTTTTAGGGTGTGGGTTATTGTGGATCCTTCAGTCATTGAGAGCATACCTTTGAAGGGGACTGTGTGACAACTGTGTCTTCTTTTTTCTCTTTCCCTGACTCCAAGGTGACTGATGTGCTGCTCCGACAGAAGCAATGGGGCCATGTGACCTTGAAGTGATAGGGCCATGTGACCTTGAAGTGATGGGGCCACGTGACCTTGTACTTGGGCTAAATGTTTTCTCTATATGTTAACTGCCTTAAGTACTTTTTATAGTGATGGAGAGCTAATTAACATACACAAATTTCAAAAAGTTAGAGACTTTTTAAAAATGGGAGAACTTTTGGCTCCTATTAGTGAGAACTTCAAGTGAGGTTTTTATTTTGAAACCATGTCAGAGGACTTGTAGTCTAAATGTCTCTTGAAATGGCACACCTCATATGCACACCCAGTTTGTGCTTTACCTATACCCTATGTGTTCATTGATATAATGAAGCTGGCAACCAAGATTAGCCATCATAGTAGGCAAGTTGCTGACTACCTGGAATGGCTATGGCATCTCTTCCCTCGTTCTACAAACCTCTTGGAGAAGGAGCTGCTGCATTCATACCACCATGGCTCACTGAGAAAATTGCAAAAGTGGGCCAGGCTCTGGTTAGTGGGAAGAGACACCATCAGCTATTCAACCAGAGCCAGTGTGCAGTGACCTGTTTCAGGACCAGCCTGGTGGTGAAGCTCACTTCAGGAAGTTCTTGGCTTTGTGTTTCCATTGCCAGAAGAGATGATCAGAGACTGGATAATTTATAAATAATCAGAGTTTGTGTACTTTGTGGTTCTGCGGACTGTGATGGCCTTTGCTCAGTACTGCTGAAGGTTCCATGATCCATCGTGACACGGAGAAGGGCACAGGGAGAGACAACAGGTGTGCCCATCCAGGTCACTTCTTTATAAAACCACTAATGGCAGCCTCAGGGTCACCACCTTGTTTAATCCCCAACTACCTCTGTCTTCGTTAGGGTTTTACTGCTGTGAAGAGACACCGTGACCAAGGCAACTCTTATAAGGACAACATCTAATTGGGGCTGGCTTACAAGTTCAGAGATTCAGTCCATTATCCTTAAGGCAGGAACATGGCAGCATCCAGGCAGGCTTGGTGCAGAAGAAGCTGAGAGTTCTATATCTTCTTCTGAAGGCTGCTAGGAGAATACTGACTTCCAGGCAGCTAGAAAAGCCCACATACACAGTGACACACCTACTCCAACAGGGCCACACCTTCTAATAATGCCACTCCCTGGGCAGAGCCTATACAAACCATCACAAGTTCCTAAAGGCCACACCTCCAAACAACATTGACAAGCAACCAGAAGATAAAACTTACAACACATTAACTTTAGCACACTCAAACTATTCAAACTCACTAAACACACTCAACTTTCTAGACCAGCATCTAACAGCATCCAAAAGAAAACCACACCAGGCTTTGTCAGACCCACTCTCTGTGTGTAACACCGTGAAACCCAGCTCCTGATAGAGAGGCACTCCCTGTGTCCCTTAGCAAAATAATCTGGGTGCATAAGAAGAGGAGGCTTGGCTCAACCTGATCCTTCACTGGTCCCCGTGAACATGGGGAGGGGGCTCCCACCAGCCAAGGAACCTCTTCCACCCGACCCACCACCCAGATGCTGCACTCTGGACCCAGGAGGGAAAAGAAGTATAATCAGTTTGTTTGATCTTGATAGTTTACACAGATGTCTGTGGACTCCTAAAAAGACCATGAAAATGGTCTTCTAACTTCTGATGCAGTGCAGCGAGGGAGGAGCTCACTCCTCTTTTAAAAACATGTCTTTCATCCCAAGTCAAGTCTACCCTCAGAAGTTCCTCCCATCCTCCTCGTACATCCTCTGGGGTTGAAAGAGCAGGACAGCATCTTCCTTTGCCTGATGCCTTTGCTGTTTAAGAGTAGTTCTTTTTTCTTTCACTTGCCAATTCCTTGGGCTAAATATATCTTATTCTCGCCATTCTTCCCTTTAGGATGGTCTGAAATATCTTGTCCTTCAAACCACCTTGATTGGAGGTTGCCAATGCCCGTCTTCAAATGTGGTCCCAGGGACTGAAGCCAAGGTTGGAGCTTGTCAGCGGTGTGCACTGCGGGGGATGGAGCGGTCTTGCCACGGTCAGGTTATTCCAGGAGTGGGATGAGTTTACTTTCTTGGGATCTGGGTTGCTGTTGGCTTGCTTGGAGCTCGTCTTCTCACATAAGCTGCTGCTGTTTGTGTTCCCACACAACCTAAACTTAGACAAGAGGTTTTCCCCTAATGTAGACTCTCATATTGAATACTATTCCAACCCATTTTAATCCTTTCAAAAGAAAATATGCTTGCCCACCAATTTTATCCAATTCAACAATGTCAACAGCAAAATCTAACACATACACATTTTCAAATCTAGAAAAGCTAAAATGAAATCCCACAAGAAGAAGAAGAAAAGGAAGAGGAAGAGGAGGAAGAGGAGGAGGGGGAAGGGGGAGGAGCAACTGCTTTGAATTAGCTATTAAAGATAATTCTTCAGAAAAAAAATTCACTAAAGAAATATCCTACCAAGCTTGTCAGCAATGAATTCTAAACAAGTGGTGTGAAAATAGTTACAATAAAATAAAGTGTGTGTGTGTGTATGTGTGTGTGAGGGGGGGGGCATTCATCAACAAGCTGGTTAACAAGCAGCTATAAATACACTGGGTACAGTTCTGTTTCATTCACAAAGACAATCATGGTGGACTTTGTTGAATACTTTGCGGAAATCAGATCAAGGATTAAATACTATTCATGGCTTTTAAAATTAAAGCTCTTAAAAGATAAAAATAAATGAAGTGACATTTTGAGAATGTGCACTGTTTTCTAGTTATTACTAAATAAAAATATTCCACAAAGCATGGTTTTTAAATTATTATTTTGTGTGTCTGCAAGTCTCCTGTGTGTGTGTGTGTGTGTGTGTGTGTGTACAACATGGTACACATATGACGGTCAGAGAAGAACTTTCTGAAGTCAATTCTCTCCTTCCACCTGTACATACCTTCCAGGCATGAAGTTCAGGCCATCAGGCTGCTGCTGCAATACAAGGGCCTTTTCCCACTGAGCCATGTTACTGGACCCATAAAAGTGTCTACAGAACACCTATTTTATCTCAGGCCAGTTGAAAGTATCTTTTTTCTAAGTCCATTCATCAATTCAGAGTTGGGTATGAGACCAAAGCCAGAAGAATCAGTTAGTTCAGGAAGCTTCATTGGCACACTTTAGAAAGAATCTTTGTTGCCCTAAAGTATCTAATTGGAGGAAAGACTCCAGGAGCATCAAAAGTAATCTACTGTCCTCTGGATACAACTGGAGTTATAGGTGGTTACAATGTATATATGGGATCAACCAACCCAGGTCTCTGTAGGACAACCAGGGTTCTTAGCTGCTGAGCCACCTCTCCAGCCCCTAGGAATATCTTCTAGATCACAACATGTCCTGGTCCCTACTGTATCTCTTCCTTTGTTTCTCAGCTGCTGTGATGTGAATTGACCCAACGAGATTGGTTGAGCCCCTGAAACCGGGAGCTGAGATAAATCTATACTCCCTTAAGCTATTTGTCAAGGAATGTGGCTGGTGTTTTAAAGTTAAGTAAAAGTGCAAAGGAGGGTAAAGGAAGGTCGACAGTGACTTTCCTTTGTGGTTCTGAGTCCTTTGTGGTGGGGTCTGGGCCTGGGGCGTGAGCTTAAGGATGAAGACTTCCGCTAGCAGGCAGAAAGCTGATGGCTTCTGAGATGTGCCCCTAGGATGCTCTGCTCCCACTCAGCCTCATTCTGTGCAGGAGAACACAGATACAAAATGAGCAGACTTCCACCAAGGAGAGGTCACCTGACCAAGGCCAGCAACGACCGCTCCAAAACACAGGAAGTGCAGCTTTCAGGAGACAGGAAAGTGGCTAAGACGGGATGTGAACCTGAGCATTTTGGTCCCAGCACTCCTCCTCCCCCCGCCCCCCAATATGGTGCTGAACTACTGAGGACCTACATTGGCTTTTAAAGCTTTTTACCTGAGTGTGGTACATGTCATGTGACCTTTGCTTGCATTTGTTGATCGGAGCCAGTCAGCATCAAATTCTATGTCAGTGGGTAAAGTCAGGTAAGGGATTACATTGCCTCTGGGAGGGGCCAGTAAATACTAGAACAAAATAATATCCTCTACAACAGTCTCAAAGCATTAAGCCCAGGAGGATAGACAGAGTTCTCTGCCTCTAGCATGGCGACCTAATAAAATGCCCTTGCCCTTGATCCTGAAGCATCCTAAGGGGAGGAGGGAGGATGAGGGAGCTGGAGGGAAGTGGGAGCAGAGATGAGCCCCTTGGAGGCAAGTAGCATAAATTAGCCAGGAAAGGGAAAGGGACAGCAAGCTCCAGCTGGCAAGTGACAAGGGCAAGAGCCCTTGGCCCGGGAGGAGGAGGTGAGGAGGCTAGCTACTTGCTTCCGCCAGGGTCACGTGGATCGGCAGCTCTCCAGACTCCAGGAGGGAGAAGAGGAGCAGAGCCCTGGCACTGCCTGAAGCTATTGTCTGGTTAGAAAATGGGGCAGGCATGTCTCCGTGACCCAGTTTTAATTCTGCGGCGAGTTTGTGAAGAAGCTGGGGGAGCCAAACTTTATCTGTAAAGGAGCTTAATTTATTTATCTATTTATTTTAAAGAAGACGATGAAGAAGTTTGAGTGAGGTTGAGTGCAGTTCAGAGCACACCCTGGACCAGAAAGAGTCAGGGAGAAGGCCAAGGGGAAAGGTTCAGAGGAAGGGGTCCCTCTGAGTTTAGACCTGTTTGGATTGACACTCACAACCAGCAGCGGTGACATACGGCTTGGGAGTCCAACAGAGTCAGCCATGAATGCATGACCTGGGCCAGAATATTTTAAAGTAAGTTGTCATTAAAAATCTAAGATAATGTCAAAGAGTCCGCAGGAATTCTTTCAACTGTCTGAGTCAATGTTTTCTCTGAGGAGTCCTCTCTGGGGACTCACCTTGAGTGGACCTTCCTATTAACTTTTTGAAAACTAGAAAACTTTAAAGGTTCTCTATTGCCATCATGGCGGGAAACATGGTGGCACGGAGACAGACATGGTGCTGGAGAAGGAGCTGAGAGTTCTATATATATGGATATACAGGAAGAGAGACTGAGCCACCGGGCCTGGCTTGAGCTTCTGAAACCCCAAACCCTATCCCAGTGACACACTTCCTACAACGAGACCACACCTACTCCAATAAGTACAACATCTCCCAATAATGCCATGCCTTAATGACCAAGCATTCAAGTATATGAGCCTGTGGGACTCATTCCCATTCAAACATCCACATTCCACTCCCTGGTCCCCGTAGGTTTGTAGCTGTATTATTTATATATGCATTCATATGCATTTAGTCCCAAACTTCAAAAGTCTCCTTAGTCTATTACAATCCCAATACTGTTTAAAGTCCAAAGTCCAGTCTCTCTTGAGACTCAAGGCACTCTCGAAACTGTAACTGCCTATAAATCAAACTTAAAAAGTGGATAACACACTTGCAACACACAATGACACAGAGTATCCATTACCATTCCCAAAGGGTGAAAAGGCAGCATAGTCAAGAAATACAGGACCAAAGCAAAGCTAAAACCAGCTGGGTAAACTCCAAACTCTGCATCTCCATGGCTCATGCCAAAGCCTTCCTCAGATCTCCAACTCCTTTCAGCTCTGTTGACTGCTGCACACTTCTTTCCCTTAGACTGGTTCCGCTCCCTGTTAGCACCTCTCCTCCTCAGGTATCCCAGGGCTCTGGCATCTCTAACTTCTCGGGGTCTCCAAGGCAATCCAAGCTTCACCTTCATAGCCTCACACAATGGCCTGAGTCAGCCTCCCTGCAGGGTCACCCCTGCCACATGCCTGACCTCAGCAACTTTTCCTTAACCACAGAGAGAGATTTCATAACCCCTTTCTCCCATCCTTTTTTTTTTTTTTTTTTTTTTTTTTGAGACAAGGTTTCTCTGTGTAGCCCTGGCTGTTCTGGAACTCAAACTCAGAAATCCACCTGCCTTTGCCTCCCAAGTGCTAGGATTAAAGGAGAGCAACACCACTACCCAGCCCTTTCTTCCATCTTTGACTCTAACGCCCAAACTGCTAAGCCCTTGTGGGGCTGGAACATGGCCCTTTGTTCAAGTACATCTTCATCAGCTTTCTGCTTTCCATGGTTTCCTTCACAGCCTAAGCTTGGCTGTCCTAGAACTATGTAGACCAGGCTGACCTTGAACTCAGAGAGCTGACTGCCTCTGCCTCCCAAGTGCTGGGATGAAAGGCCTGCAACACCATGCCAGGCCCTAAGGTTTTCTTTAACTCCTTTCTACACATTGGAAGCTCAGCTGGGTGGGGTCTTGCTCGGAGGTCACTACTCCCTTTATTTCATTTACTATGGGGCTTTCCTTTAGACATTTTCCTAGTGCTTCTTTTCCTCTCAAACTGTCCGTCTCTATTTCCCCTTGTTCAGCTTGCTCCTTTTCATTACAGATCTTCCTAAGAATGAGCACTGGCAACCATGCAACACAGTCAATGCTAGGCTGTTCTGAAATCTCCTTTGCCAAGGCCGTCAAACTAAAACTTTCCAATTTAGCCTCAGGCAGACTTTTTGGACAAGAGCAAAGAGCCCTTTGCCAAAAGGCTACAAGAATGGTCTTTAGGCCACATACTGATATCTGTCTCCCCTGAAACCTCTTGAGCCAGGACCCCACAGTTCAAATCACCCTCAGCTCCGCTGTCTTCCATGCTCCTACTGTACGGCTCACTAAGTCCCAGTTAAGACATTCCAATGCTTTCCTAATCCACAGTCCCAAAGTCCACATTCCTCCAAAACAAACACCCGGCCAGGCTAGCACAACAACACCCCAATCCCCATACCAGATTCTGTCTTAGTTAGGGTTTCTGTTTCTGTGAAGAGACACCATGATCATGGCAACTCTTATAAAGCAAAACATTTAATTAGGGCCGACTTACAGGCACAGAGGTTTTACCATTATGGAGGGAAGCACGGCAGCACACAGGTAGACTTTGTGTTGGAGAAGGAGCTGAGAGTTCTACATCTGGATTGGTGGGCAAAAGAAGAGAGAGTGAACCACTGGGCCTGTGTTGAGCATTTGAAACCTCAAAGCCCACCCCAGTGATGCACTTCCTCAACAAGGACACGCCTACTCCAACAAGGCCACACGTTCTAATCTTTTCAAATAATGATGCCACTGCCTATGAGCCTATGGAGGCCATTTTCATTCAAACTACCACAGTCAGCTTGCTGAATTATAAGAAGTCTTTAGGGGAAAGTGATAGGGTGTTTTGAACTGTAGGGACCTAGCTTAAGAGGTTTCAAAGGAGAAGAATTTTAGTTCGTGCCCTAGAGACCATTCCTGTAATATTCGGGTAAAGAAATGCTTTCCTTGGATACAACTTTGCAATTTTAAGTTTGAGGCATCCATTTCCTGCTAGGCTGCTCAGTTTACATCTCTCCCTATAGATCTGACTAAAAGCAGTGAGGAGCAACCATGCCACTGCCTGGATAGTGACCATCTTGGAACTTCCTCTGGAGAAGAAGTTAGATGGTTTCTTTTGCATTCAACTTCATTCAGATTTTCAGGACCTGGACAGACTGCAGCCAGGTTCTCATGTTCCATGTTACTGGAACGTAATGTGTATGGCCCAGTTTGTAACAGTCATCAGTCTTTTCTGAATCCTCAGGAGCTCAGCCCCCACTGAGTCTGCATCTTCTCATCTTCCACCAGTAAGCCCCACAGTCAAGCTCAGCATCTGGGACCGTCTCTAGCCTACAGGTCAAACTCTTCCACATTTCCACAAACCAACTCCAAGGGCCTACAAGCCACGTGGTCGATCGTATTGATCACAGAACCTCTGGTACCAAATTCCTATGAAGTTTACCTTTCTCATTACTGTAGTCAGATACAGAACAATAAGCAACTTGAGCTTATAGTCCCTTCTGTTCACAGCTCACAGGATGCCATCCATTGTGACAACAAAGGCACAGGGTGGGGTTGGAGGTGGTTGGGGGGTGGGGCGAGTGGGGCGTGGGGACGAGGTATATGGGGGTGGGGAGGAAGGGCCTCTGGAGGCTGCTTGCTCCTCTCTGAACAGAACAGGGGGCCGAGAATGGGGGTTCTTGCACTCACTCAGCTTTCTCCTCTTTTCCTTTTTATCCAGTTCAGGGTTCCAGTCCAGTGGATAATGCAATCCACACTTGGGGAAGCAGTCTCGCAGATGCACCCACAGGTATTACCCACTAACGCTCTAGGGATTTCTTACTGCAATTACGTTGATGATCAGAATGAAGTGTCACAACCCTTGAGGCTACCTACTCATCATGGTAAGGGGTGTACAGGACAGCAGCGTCCCTGGTGGCTGCTCACACATCTCTTCCACAATGTCCCCCTTTTTTTTAACTGAGCAGCATGTTCACCGGTGGGTGCAGAGGGCCCTGGGAAGGGTGGCCTTTGGTGGGCTGGGTCCATAATCAGCAGAGAGTGGGAGGAGAACAAGGATGCTGGGAGCCACATTCACCTGACGTTATTCATCCCCCAAATCAATAAACAGAGCCCAGGTGTCACGATTTCTAAACAGAATGGAATCGCTGATCATTTTTCACAGCTGAAAGTTCTGGCCTGGGATCTCTGTGCAACATCTCTAAGGGCTTCGGGACTGCTCGGTACTGCTCACTCAGCCCAGCAAGGAAAGGAAACTCACCCGCTGTGCACTCCTCCTCCTCCTCCAACATCCCCTGGAGCTAAAACCTGCAGAGATCCCAAGATGTGCCTTGACCCAGGGAAGAACTAAGGGGAAGTGGAATTAGATAGGACCCACTCATTGCCCCTTATATCTACTTATCTCCGTTTCAGAAAGGTGGTAGGTTTGGTGATTTGCCACTAGGGAGAGTGGGTGATGGTCCTCAGGTCACAGAGAAGACCTGACTTAGAAGGCTGGTTACTGTCCCTTATCCCTTGGACACATCAGGGCCTGTCCAGTGGGAGCAGCATCCCTATTAGGGCCCCCTCAGGCACTCGGGTTTCCACTGAAACTGCAGCCCTGTCCTCAGCAGTCCAAGCAGATTCCTCACAATGTCAAAAAGCAGGGCAGAGAGCGTCCCGTGACAGCGAGGAGGGAGAGCCCCCGCATCAGCTGCAGTCTGGATGACACTGTGAGGGCTGAAGCTGTGTCCCTGCGAGTTAAGCCACTGCTAAAAACAGCCGTGGAGACAGGGCTGGTGAAGCAGAAGGACATACAGATGGAGCAGGCCACCTCCTCCTCGTCCCCAGGGCCCAGGTGCTGTCTGCAAGCAGCTACCCTAATGGTGCCATCCTGGGATGCCTGACATTCCTCATCTGTGCACCTCAAGAGGGCCTGCTTAAGGAGACAGAAAGATGGACAGATGGGGGAGAGGAGGACATGGGGGCTACAGTGATGGGAAGAGGGAGGAGAGAGAGAGCAGGAGAGAGGGAGGGCTGGGAAGGACAAAGAAGGTAGGAGAGAGAGAGAAAAGGAGGAGGATGGGAGAGAGGTGCAGAGGGTCAGGAAATGGAATAAAAGTAGGTAGCAGTGGGGGATGAGGAACTGGGGATAGCCACTGGAGGGTCCCAGACGCCAGGGAAGCAAGAGGCTCTCTGGACCCAGTGGGGATGACTTTAGCTGAAATGTGCAGTGAAGGGGAGATAGAACCTGTAGAGACCACCTCTAGTGGATAGGCATGGTCCCCGGTCGAGGGATGATGGAACCACCCATCCATCTCAAAGTTTTAAACCAGGAAATGTTCCTGTCCAAAGGAAAGACAGGGATTTTTAAAAAAATGGAGCAGAGACTGAAGGAAGGGCCATCCAGGGGCCTCCCCATCTGGGGATCCATCCTGTCTGCAGACACCAAACCCCAACAACACTGCTGCTGTTACTAAGAGGCTGACAGGAACCTGGTGTGGCTGTTCCTTGGGAGGTTCTGCCAGCAACTGACCAATGCAGATGTGGATGCTTGGAGCCCACCATCAGACTGAGCCTGGGGACAGCCCCCCCCCCCCCCCGCCAGAGGAGCTGGCAGAAGGCTTGGAGAAGCAGAGGGGGATTGTAACACCATGGGAAGAACAATGTGGGGTGATCGGATCACCCAGTGCTCCCAGGGACTAGATCACCAACCAAGGAATGTACAGGGAGGGGCCCATAGCTCCAGATACATAGGTAGCAGAGGATGGCCTTGTCTGACATCAATGGGAGGAGAGGCCCTTGGTCCTGTGGAGGTTTGATGCCTCAGTGTAGGGGGATGCTGGAGTGGTGGGGTGAGAGAGGGTGGGTAGGTGGTAAAGCACCCTCATAAAGGCAAAGGGACAGGAAGAGAGGGCAGATGTGGGATGGGGGGGGGCTGTGGAGGGGTAACCAGGAAGTGGGATATCATTTGAGATTTAAATAAATGGAGTGATTAAAAAAAAAAAACAGAGAGAGCAGGGTGTGGTGGTGCACGACTTTAATCCCAGCACTTGGGAGGCAGAGGCAGGTGGATTTCTGAGTTTGAGGCCAGCCTGGTCTACAGAGTGAGTTCCAGGACAGCCAGGGCTATACAGAGAAACCCTGTCTCGAAAAACAAAAAACAAAAAACAAAAAAACCAACAACAACAACAAACAAACAAAAAACAGAGAAGGAGAGAGAGAGGAAGGAAGGAAGGAAGGAAGGAAGGAAGGAAGGAAGGAAGGAAGAGGAAACAGCGAGAAACAGCGAGATAGGGAGACAAGGTGAAGGAGGTCAGGAGGTCAGGAGGCCCTCGAAAATTTCCAGGTCAAGCCTGTCTATAGCGCAGGTGTTCCGTGTGACTGTGGGGAAACCTTAACACACTTAACACAGAGGATGAGCCTGGATGGAAACAGGACCACTGCAGGCATCAGCTGTGGAAATGAAGGCATACTGGGGTTTGTGGGGGGACAGGGTGTGGTGTGCTGGTGTGGGTCACAATCCAATCGGACTAGGCACAGATCAATGTCTGTGTGAAGACAGGAGACAGAGCTATGTTTTCATGAGTCAAGCAGTATGCAAAGCTACCGCCCGGTAGGAGCAAAGACATCATCATCATCTTTCCCCAGGGACTTCAGAATCCTTACGTTTGTGAAAATGGCCCGGGGATTTATTTAAAAATTCTTGGACTTTTCATCTGGATGGAAACTCTGGCTCCAAAACCATTCCATATTAATAAACTCTGCTTCTAGAATCGGTTGAGAACCCTTAGCACGCGTGGAACACGTGGGAAGGGGGTGTGGCACCGGCGTTCTAAATGCCAGGACCAAGTAAAGGATTGTCAGCCTCTCTCCACAAGGACAGTTGTTTGACTGGAAAACTGAAGTCAGGTATCAGCCAAGATGGCATCTAGAATATTGTCTGAAAAGGGCTGATTTTAGTTTTTCACTTAAAATACTCGTCCTGGGGCCCCCACTTCTGATCAGTCGATCCGAGTGCCTTGGGCCACGGGACACAAGGATCTGAATTGTGTAAAAGCACTCGGACAGGTCTGATCGATCATGAGAGGGAGATGCTAGTCTAAGCTATGTAGACAGAAGCCTAGACAAATGTCATATTTTAGCTCATATGTGAAACCTATTAACACACACAAACACACACATACACAGAGACAGAGAGATAGAGAAAGACAGAGAGACAGAGAGAGTAAAGAGAGCAGAGAGACAGACAGAGAGAGGAGAGAAAGAAGAAGGAAAACTGGGAAGAGAAGGGCAGACAGGTAGGAGGGGAGAAAGGATAGGAGAGGGAGTGAGGTGAGTAAGGTCAAAGCAAGCAGTATACTTGAATAATAATGACATTATGCAGCCCAATGCCTCACACAATGAATATATAATAATGTGGTTTTTTTTCTTTTTTTAGAAAAGAAGAGATACAAAGAGATGAAAGACTTCCTCATTTAATAAGATGATTCTTTCTAGAACAAGAGCACAGACCGTATGTAGACTTGCCAGCAGGCAAAGACTTTGTCCCCTGACCTTCTCAAACCTATTACCTTCCCTTCCTTGAAGCCTGAGTCAGGAAGTCTCTTCTCCAGTGAGATGGGACAATAGGACCACCAGCATGCAGGTGCACACAGTCTGTCAGCTTGAAGTGCAGCCCTCACTAGAGCAGGAGGAAGCCAGCCATGACACTTCCACTGAGAGAATCCAATCTCTATGTACACGATGAATCTGACCAAGGAACAACTGGGGCTTCTGTTGAGTGGAATAACTCACCTGACCCTGCACACTGTCTGCAAGTCTGAGCCATGGGGTCTTGCACAGCCCCAGATTCCAGATACGTACCAGTGTCCTTGACCTTGTCCAAGAGTGCCTCTTTCCTTTGCACTCTTTGGGATTCAGGTGCAGGGCTTGGGTTTATTCATAGCCTCCTCTCTTATGGCCTTTCCAAGAAGAGGAAATGACGTTGGGAACTCCAGCCGTACAATGCAAACTGGAGAAATGAACGGAGCTGCAGGCTTCAGTTTCAAGGGCACCTGGGTGGGCTGGGAACTGCAGCTTTCTTCATCCTGGGTCCTTCCTGATAACAATAAGCACTATCATGGAGGCTCACAACATGGCAAACTGAATGCAGATACTCCTCCACCTTTTGAGAAAGGTTGGCCTCATATTCTGTGTAACCAAGGAGAGCTTGAACTCCTGATCTTCCTGCCTCCATCTCTGCCCTCCACAATATCTCTACCACTTCCTCCTTTCTACAGAAGAAAACAAAGCACAAGAGTGTCAAGAACCCTTTGGTCCAGAGAAGTTAAAAGGCTTGCTCAAGCCCATATAATAGGTGGCACCCTGTGTCCCAACCCCATACCTTGTACTACCAAGGATAACATGCTCTTATTTTGCTAGTAAGGGAGCTATATGGGAAAATCAACCTCTGTAGTCCTCATAGACTATTTTATTGTTGTGCACTGGACATCCATAACAAAATCCCCCAAAAATGTAATGGCTTAAATGAGACAAAGATTTTTCTACTTTGTCATGACAAAGTCTAGGCAGGTGATCCAGGTCATAGCTTAACTGTATGTGAAGCAAGCTTCATTTCTTATCATTTTACCACTGATAAGTAATTGGTTAAGGATAGCTCTCCATCACCTCCAGGTTCCAGGCCACAAGAAAGGGGAGAGGAAAGAAGAGAATATCTTCAGAAGATTCACATGTTATTTCTGCTAACACCCCAGTGACCTGAACCTGACAGTGGTCACACATAGCTGCAAGGGAGGCTGAACACTAGAGTCTTGAACTGAGTTGATGATACTGAACTTTCTATTACTATGGGAAAAACGAAGGATATTGTGATAGATGATAACAATCCCTACCACCAAGTACACAGAAATCTCCTGAGAGCATAAGCTGGAAGTTTGGGGAATAACCAGGATAAGAAATCTCTTCCAGCATCACTCAGTGGCCTCTGTAGTAACTGTTGCTGCTTCAAGCCTGTAGCATTCCATCTATTCATTTTCCATATCTTCTTTATATGCCTCTTTCTATGTCAACAGTGTCACTTGGAGTTGTATCCTAAAATGTAAATCTAATGATGTCACTTCCCTATTTACATTTTCTTTGTTGGCCATCCATTGCCTATGGGGCCAAACCTACTCTGATTATCAAATCCTTAGAACCTTAACACATGTGTGATGACTCTCATGACTGTTGCATCATTACCCTAAAGACTGAGCTCCTCCAAATGCTACAACATCTCATTTCTCTGACTTTGTAAGCCCTGAGTTTATGATACAGGAATCCCTGCCTTTTGGGAGTAGATATAGCTCAGTCTTCAAACACTGAGGCTCAAGGCATGGCTAATATTTTTTTCTTCCTGATAAGCTCTTCTGTGCACCATTCTCTACAAAGACAGACAAAAATCAAAATTAGAGCTATGGTATGACCCATCTTGCGCGCACTCAACTAGTCAGGAAGAACGACGCTGCAACAGGATCCTTCTGCACACGTTTATTCAGTCCTGTTTCTTCTTTCTCTATATATCTCCCTTGTTTATATCTCCCTTGTTTATATCTCCCTTGTTTATATCTCCCCTGTTTTTATATCTCCTGTTTATATCTCCCTTGTTTATATCTCCCTTGTTTTTATATCTCCCTTGTTTATATCTCCCCCGAACCCTGGGCCTCTCACTCCTTTTATACTCTCATCCACGCACAGCAGGCCACGCCGCCTCACCAGGCACGCAGCCTCAGCTAATCAGGGCAGCAGGGGCATATCTCCACCAAATTGGATTCACCTGTATCCTGGTACACCTGCGCAGCACTCAAGATGTTTGTGTCTTATATGAGGAAGTCAGGTGCAAGTCATATGACTTAGCTGCAGTCCCTGGCGCCTTTGGGACTGCCGCCACACCCGCTCCCCACAATTCCCCCTTTTTTCTTTTTTTGGCAGAGAGAATGTCTGTAGATAGCCCCCAGCAGCCATGCCCCTTACCCGTCCTTGGGTGACAAACAGCATTGGTTTGATCCCTGTCTTAGGTTGGTGACATGCCCAGGGAGTCTTATCACTGACTACCTCTCTATCATGCCAAGCCACACCTGGGGAGATTGTGTTTTGCTTGTGGCAGGTGCATCAAAAGGCCAGGATGTTGATTAATCTATGGCCAGATCTTAATTGCTGCAAGCAAGCCTCATGGGTGAAGGTAGAGGTCTGATCCCCAGTGTGCAAGCATAGGGGCCCTACACAAAACCATCCCTTAGGCTCATCACCCAGAGAGGTCTTGGCCAGCTCCCGTGTCATTTTTCCTGGGGGAAGGGAACTAGGACCCTGACCCTTCATGCAATCAGACGTGCCTTCCACAGGATGCCAACAGCAAGCTATCCTCTGTGCAGTGCTTAGCCTCGCACCCCACGGCATAACGCAGCATAATTTCTTTTAGAGCGGCAAACCGAATCTGAGGAGATTGTCCCGCCTCCACTGCAGCAAAAGCCTACGCTACCATGGCGAAAGTGCGGGCCGCACACTCTGCACCTAACACATGTGCCAAACACAAAAAACACACACACTATAACAAGCATACATCCCAGGGCTCTCATCCCTGCTCATCTTCCCTGAAGCAAGGGATAGATGGCCAGCGGGGCTATCTCTTTAAGGGGAATTCAGGGATCAAAAAGCGTGGAAAAATTTGAATGTCATGTTGAGCTGGTATCGGCTTCTGGAATACCGAAAGGATCTCTCATCTCGGCTCCATCCTTTGTGCTTGTGGGATCATCCACCACATCCACAGGGGCAACTGGATCAGGAGCCTCATTCTTGTAGCGTCTCACCAATCTCTCCGGCACCCAAAGAGGTTCTGTCTGGTCCTGTGGAAACACACAGACCCTCTCGCCCATGTCAACACCTGATCCGGTCGATCCCCAGGGGAGATGGACACAATACCTCGTGGTGATGAGACCACAACCTCAATCACCTGTGTGTCCATCTGGGGAGTCAATATGAGAGTCAAGTTTTCACTAGCTTCCCCTCTGTTAGACAATGATTTCCACGCCCTTATAGCAATCTGATTCACCTGCTCAAACACCTGCACTGGATATCCTGTCTGTTGTTGTGCAAATCGACCTTGATCAAGCAGCATATCTCTATCCCATGCTATCTTTGCCCTGCTTGGTCGGTGAAAATAGGACATCCCAGCAAGGAGAATCTATCCTCTCTCCAAACCTCCGGACAGAAGGTCCACCTATAGGTGGCTGCTGAGGAGGCATAGGGAGGGGGCGCAGAAGCTAATTCGCCTCGACTCTTTTGTTTCGTCCTTCCTGACCACCTGATAACACTGTGTCTCCTTTCTTTTTCCTTTTTCTTTTTAAGCCCTTTTCCTCTTCCGACATACTTTCTTGTTGCTCTGTAAGGATTTTCTGACCTGTCTTGACTGCCTCTACACACAGTTTCAAACAGTAACAGAGTCCATATATCAGAACAAACAAGACCAAAACTATCAGACCTACCCACAAAGGGTCAATGGGAGAAAAAAGCATAACTACACAGCGAGGATCTATTGATCACTACACCGAGGTTATCATAGTTCCTTAACTTGTCCCCAAACCGGGAACTTTAACTTGTCCCAAAGCCAGGAACCTTATCATTACTTTGTGCCTCCTTCCTGGCAACTTTATACTTGCCTCAATTTTATCCGAGGTCCTTCCCAAACTCCTGGGGTCGCAAGTTTCACTTACCGTGAACTTACCCTGCCTGCAACCACTGACTGCTGAAAGTTCTGAACTCGGTGGGGGAGTCGGATCCCCTGCCACCAATTGTCTCGTCCGCTCTCGACCAGCAAGAACGACATGACACGACCACCAGTCCTTCTAACAGCAGTTTATTCAGTCTTCATCTCTCTTCTTTCTCTTCATCAGTACCGTTCCCCAGCTGAAGAGTTCTGAATCCACGCCGGATCCTTCTCAACAGTCTGTTTTACGGGAACTTTTATTAACCACTCCTTCCCCGTGATGCAGTTCTGAATCCTCCCTGTAGCAGGGGGTCTTCGCTTGTGCCTGAAGATGTTTCTTGTCCCGGGTTTCAGCACCACTTCTTGCGCGCACTCAACTAGTCAGGAAGAACGACGCTGCAACAGGATCCTTCTGCACACGTTTATTCAGTCCTGTTTCTTCTTTCTCTATATATCTCCCTTGTTTATATCTCCCTTGTTTATATCTCCCCTGTTTATATCTCCCCTGTTTTTATATCTCCTGTTTATATCTCCCTTGTTTATATCTCCCTTGTTTTTATATCTCCCTTGTTTATATCTCCCCCGAACCCTGGGCCTCTCACTCCTTTTATACTCTCATCCACGCACAGCAGGCCACGCCGCCTCACCAGGCACGCAGCCTCAGCTAATCAGGGCAGCAGGGGCATATCTCCACCAAATTGGATTCACCTGTATCCTGGTACACCTGCGCAGCACTCAAGATGTTTGTGTCTTATATGAGGAAGTCAGGTGCAAGTCATATGACTTAGCTGCAGTCCCTGGCGCCTTTGGGACTGCCGCCACACCCGCTCCCCACACTGACAGTGGTCACACATAGCTGCAAGGGAGGCTGAACACTAGAGTCTTGAACTGAGTTGATGATACTGAACTTTCTATTACTATGGGAAAAACGAAGGATATTGTGATAGATGATAACAATCCCTACCACCAAGTACACAGAAATCTCCTGAGAGCATAAGCTGGAAGTTTGGGGAATAACCAGGATAAGAAATCTCTTCCAGCATCACTCAGTGGCCTCTGTAGTAACTGTTGCTGCTTCAAGCCTGTAGCATTCCATCTATTCATTTTCCATATCTTCTTTATATGCCTCTTTCTATGTCAACAGTGTCACTTGGAGTTGTATCCTAAAATGTAAATCTAATGATGTCACTTCCCTATTTACATTTTCTTTGTTGGCCATCCATTGCCTATGGGGCCAAACCTACTCTGATTATCAAATCCTTAGAACCTTAACACATGTGTGATGACTCTCATGACTGTTGCATCATTACCCTAAAGACTGAGCTCCTCCAAATGCTACAACATCTCATTTCTCTGACTTTGTAAGCCCTGAGTTTATGATACAGGAATCCCTGCCTTTTGGGAGTAGATATAGCTCAGTCTTCAAACACTGAGGCTCAAGGCATGGCTAATATTTTTTTCTTCCTGATAAGCTCTTCTGTGCACCATTCTCTACAAAGACAGACAAAAATCAAAATTAGAGCTATGGTATGACCCATCTATAACACTCCTAGCTGTGTACCCAAAGGACTCCAAATTAGCATGCCACAGATACACCTGAACATTCATGTTTATTAGAACACCAGTCACTATAAAGAAGTTATGGAATCAGTCTAGACAGGCATTAACAGATGAAAAGTGTGGTGGTTTGAATATGCTTGGCTCATGGGACGTGACATTATTAGGAAGTGTGGTCTTATCAGAGGAAACATAGTCTTGTTAGAGGAAGCATGTCACTGTGGGGGTGGGCTTTGAGGTCTGCTAATGCTTAAGCTCTGCCCAGTGCAGAAGAAAGTGTCCTTCTGGCTGCCGTCAGATCAAGTATAGAACTCTTGGATCTTCTAGCACCATGTCTGCCTGCATATTGTTGTGCTTCCCTCTGACGGTAATGGACTGAACCTCTGAAGCGGTAAGCCAGACCCAATGAAATGTTTTGCCTTTATAAGAGTTGTCTTGGTCATGATGTCCCTTCACAGCAACGAAACCTAAACTAAGACAAATGGATAAAGGAATTATGATACCGTAGAGAGTAGAATTTTATTCAGCCATGAGAGATAAGAACAAAATAAAATTGCATATATGTATGAATATGTCATTATGAAACCCATGCCTTTGTATGCTAATTTAAAGATAAATAAGACAAAATTTTCACCTTCTCTGTGTGCCACACATCTTAGGTACAGATATAAAACAGTGCTTATGTAACAGCTACTCTATATAGCACTGACATTTCTGGGTATCTTTCTATTGCTATCATAACAATACACTGCCATCTTTTTTTTCATTTGAGTTTGTTATATATAAGTATGCTTTCTATATTCTAGGACACCTCCTCAGAGTGGGACTGCTGTATAGGAATTTACATCTTTAGCTCACATCTATAAAAGTAATTTTATTCACATGAGCTGTACTAAAAATGTTTGCCTCAGTTTTGAACCAAACCAAAAAAGAGAGAAAAAGACAGCCACCTAATGCCCAGTGTGTGCAGCTTTGAGACCCAGGGCCAGCATTGACTTAGCTTGGGTTAGAGTTGTGTAGTTGACACAGTGAGAACTCATGTGTGCTCAGGGCTGCCCTGTGTATGTCACTGCAGCAGTGAGGACTTGCAGGGGAATGGGGGTTGCGGTGGGGGGAATGGGTGGAGAAGGATTCAGGGGAGGAGCTAGGCTGGCTTACACCACTTCTTCTCTCAGAAGCTAATTCAATCCTACAATGCTTACACACTGCCATGGGACAGTATTCATGTTTTCATGAGGGTGGCAGTCCCTTGGCCTGATTCCCTTCCTCTACACCACTGTTCTTAAAGGTTCCACAGTGTCAGTGATGCTCATAACCAAACAATAGTCAATGTATATGTAACCAGGAAGATTCTGAGTTCAAGGCCAGCCTTGGGATACAATGTGAGACCCTGTTTCAAACAAACAAAAAAGTGTTTATCTCCTAGAACTATTCTTAAAGTTATTTCACTGTATACTACTTAGAGTGCAGCTAAGTTGCTATAGCATAAGTAGCCTAAGAGATCTTGAGAAATGGAGTAGTCTCAATCTGAACAGAGGTGTCTGCTACATGGGCACAATATTTCTCAAACTCAACAAACACACATCTAAGATTTGTGTATTACATTACATATAAATGTTTTATCCAATGAAAAAAATTTATTGAATCTATTTAATAGTATACAGGCTAAAATGTTCAGGATAAGATGTTTGCCATTCTCTTGGAATTCTCCCAAAAATGGAAGAAAAATTGATGGTGGATAGGCAGGTGCAAAGATGGCAGGATATGTGATATTGGAAAGTACCATGAATAGCTAACAGTGTAACTTGGCCTGTGCGTATATAGATATGCACTGTGTAATTCTTTTAGCTCTACTGTACTTCAAAATTTTCACAGTAAATATGAATAAAAAGATCTTATAAAATGGCTTTAAAATTATAGTTGGTTTTTTTTTGCATTTTTTTTAACCTCAGAAATAACAGCTCAAAGGAAGTGTGGCAGGTTTGTGGGCAGTTCTGTCCCATCTGTCCATTCAAAGGTGCCAGGCCTGTGGGCAAGGACTCTGTTGCTTCCAGATTGTCAGATCATTGCTCCATCATTCTCTAGGCTCAAAGGCCTTGTTCTTGTCTAGAACCAAAATTGGGCCATTGTCTTTTGATTGACAGATGGGCATCATGAAGACTGGGAAACTGTCCTTCCCAGTACCGGGGCTTTCTGGCTCACTGAATGTTCAACAGCTCTCCATTTGAAGTCTTGCAGGACAGAGTGAACTTCCTGTGTTGTGTAAGCTGGATGTCCCTGCATCTGTATATGAGAGCTTATTTTCAGTAGGCTGAAATGAACCAGAAATATGATACAGAAATATTAACCCAGAAGATGTGGTAAGTTTGTCAGGAGGCAGGAGAGATGTGTATCTCCCAATGTCCAGACTCAGCAAGGTTAGCCATAGCTTCTGTCTATATTTTATTGGAAGAGCTGAGTCACAGTGCCACGTGTGACCTTAAGGGAGGCTGAGGAATAAGGAGACCCATGCTCAGAAATAACAAGAGTGACCTCCACCAATGTCGCAAACATTCTGGAACACCATTTACCTTGTGAAATCTGGACACCTCCAGTGATCCCAAAGTTCTTTAGCCAGTGTGAGCCTGTTACACACCTTTGAAATTTTGAAGCAAAATATGGACTCTGAAATTAAATAATTCTTAAAGCAAAGTTTATTGAATGAATGAATGAATGAATGAGAGAACAAATCAATAGTAGAATCAATAGCACATTTTTAGACCATAAATTTCTCATGTGTCTACTTTTAGGCATGGTAAACAAGTCGCATTCTGAACATATAGATCTACAGCATATCCACTCATGCTATGGGGTCATTCAAACCATCTAATATTCAGATCTCTTTTCCATATTTATTCTTCCTATGAATTCTGAATTCATTAGCATCAAACTTCACTATTTCAAGATGTTTACTAAACAATCTTAGATATCTTGGTAGGAAAACACTTAACCTGGTTAATGGTGGAATTTACTTTGCTCTTTGTTCATGCAATGGAATAGCATAATTTGGATCAAAATAATATTTGCTTGCTTAGCACCGGTGGCCCATAGACTTGCATTTATCTCTCCTTTCCTTTTAAACCTGCATGACTATCTGGAAGACAGATAACTGTATTCCTCCCAGGATACTCTGACAGTGTGATTTTATTAACCCATGTTTAGCCTTTGATGAATCGATTCAGACTGCTGACTCTTCCTTTCCCTTCTCTAATCTTTAACTTGGGGTTTAAGGAAACATGATGTTGTTCTAAATATTCTTTAGTTCAAGCATTAACTCGATCATGACTGAACACTGTACCTAATTCTCCCTCTGGTGTTCCATAGTTTGTTCTCAGGAAGTCTGAAGAACTGTCCTTTCTGGTTCTTAGAAAATTCTTTCCTGAGCAATCTGAGGTCCTCTTGCTCTGCTTCATTTCTATCACGGCCTCCCCTGAAGTCCTCGATAAGCAGTGGATTTCTCTGGGCCCATTAAATGGAATCTTTGCTTTTTGTGCAAAAGCACTAGGAGGTGAACCATGGAAAAGAACCGTTTTAAGTCTAGGCAGTCAAGAAGGGACCCATCAATCGGACGGGAGCAAGAGCAAATGTCTGCGGACGTTGGGATGAGGTGCTCCTTTTGTTTCTCGGGGCGGTACTATTTTGCTTGGGAGGTTACAAAGTTCAATGTCCTCAGGGCCATCTTCATTTCTGATATTGAAAACAACTGGATGTCCCCAAGGCCACCCTCAGGTTCCATAGTTTGCCAGAAGGATTCATGGAGCTCAGAAAAGTCACTGTGGTCATAGGGTTTTTAACAGCAAGAAGTTACAGATCAACCAAGGGATGCAAGATCCTCAGGTGACACAGGAAAACACCTGTGTCTCTCCCCAGTGCATTGTGTGACCCCGGGTGTGATTAACCAGGAAACTCTCTTCCATCTAAATGCTTTGCAGTCATGTAGAGGTGTCCTACACACTCAATTGATCATTTGTGAAAGGGAAAGAATGCCCTGTCTCCACAAGTCAGGCTGATACTGAGCTATCTAGGGCTCGGTTGTGTGACAAGAGTTTTCCTAAGGAGATGGAACAGGCACACACACACACACACACACACACACACACACACACACACACATATGTGCTCACATGCTCACATACGCATGCATGTATACATACACATCTATTCACACCAGATAGGGAGCCCATGACAGTCAAAAGTACCGAGATCATGAAAGTCAATTTGATAAATCAATGAGTTTTATTGGGTGAGGGGTTACTTACAGGAGCAGAAATGATTCTAAGACAGTGGCATCATCAAATCCCACCACAGCATGGGTAACAGTTCACAGGAGCTGGGAATCTGGAGCACACTACACAACCTGAAGGCAGCTCAACAGTCCTTTCCAAGTGACTCAGTTGTTATAAATCTCTTCCAGGCAACTCAGCTGGTCCCTGCTTCTCCTGGGCCCCTGGTCTGGTTTCAGAGTCTTCTTGGTAGCTTGGAATGTCTGAGCGTGATTCTCGGCAGCTTTTATAGCTTACTCTCATGAGAGGAGGGACCTAGTCAATCTGTTCAGTTTCAGGGAGTTCCTGAAGCTATTTTGTTTACCCACTGGTTTAAGAAGCTTCCCTGGAGGGTGGAGTATTTCAGTCTCCAACATGCTCCCACCATAAATCACATCACTAGCATGGGCTCTTGGGTACAATCAAGGCCCCTATGGAATCAAGTACATTGTTATCTCATAAACCCTTCATGAACCTTAGGTATAACCTCTTATAAGCCAAGGGCAAAGGTCAAAACTCTTCCCTGAGATTGTCATTGCCTACATAGGAGTTCTTTTCTAACACAGTGTGATCTCTCTCTCTCTCTCTCTCTCTCTCTCTCTCTCTCTCTCTCTCTCGTAGATCAGAGGGTTGAATCTGTGGTCTCAAAACTGTGAAAGGAGACAAGGGTCCAAAATCTGGGCAGAAGTTGGGCTACAATGAAGAAGAATGTCACTCCCAGAAGACTCAACTCCAGGAGCTTGTTTTCATTGAGTTTCATTATTTAAAAAAAAAAATCTAGGACTTGAGTGGTCCAACTAAAACCACTTAACATTTTTTTCAGCCACATTGGTACTTGAGTCACATTGGTTATGATGAGTAGTCGGGACACCTGAAAGTTGCCTGGGTATATATAGCTTGGCCTAGTTGTAGAGAAGCCAATCATATCCAAAATAACTGATGCTCTGCATGTGATGATGGACAGGCACAGCAGCCAGGTGCTCAAGCAGATGACACCCAGATAACATCTGAGAGGACAAGCTGTCCTTCTCCTCGAGGAGGGAAATGGAGAAGCCAATGCTACTCATGAAGACCTCTCACATGTTAAACCACAAATAACAGGGTCTGTCCCCATCCTTGTCTTGCCTGGAGAAGAAGAGTTGCAGCCAAAGTCTTCCTCTTTCTCATTCCCATAGCTAAGTCATGTTAGTTTGGGATGGAGTTTCTGCATGTTGAGGATCTCTAAGGCGAAGATGGAAGATTCTTGCATATAGACTTTGAAAATATCTGTAGCTAATACTCTAATCAATCTCCATTGGGTGCTTTATTCTACTTAGGATAAAAACACACAATTCATAAGAGTGTTAGGATGCTCTCTCTAGAACTCATCCCAAGTAGAACATCCTCTCTCCATGAAGGTTGAAGTAACAGACACAGCTCTGGAGAATGGCAAGTCCAAGATCAAGATTCTAGCAAACTCAACATCTTATGGGAACCCACTTCCTTGCTGGCTATCTTTCACTCTAGCATCTCATAGCAGAATAAGTATTTCTAGGGAGGCTGCTTTTAATCCTGAAAAACCCACACCCCAATGCCTCACTTCTCATTGTCACCTACAATGCAGGATTTGATCCTATGAATTGGGGAGGGGGCAGTTCAGATCACACCGTCTTTAGTAAACCCCCACCACATGCAATGTGCATGTTCTCTTGTACATACAAATCTGTATGGATTGTGTGACAATAGCATCTAGTTGCACCATGAAAAGGAGGTGATGGGGATCCAGTGACCTCTTCATCTCCTCTTCTTGGACACCAAGAGCTTCAGAACATTTGAGAACCTGGAGAAGTCTGGGTGACCAGGAAAAGTGATTGGGGACAGAGCTGAGAATCAGAAGCACAGGGGACAGTAAGGCAATAATTGACATCAATTTTGTTTGTTCCAGACCATCCATTCAGATTGTACAAACAAACAAACAAAATAAACAAATAAGACTATGACCCCTGGAAAGTTTCTTTTCTTCCCCACTAGGGGTTTTTCCTTTCAAAAGGAAACCTTTGGTTGACCTGGTGGAGAAAGCTCATTTCAGCAGATCCTTGACAGAACCTTTCATGCTTCTCCTCTGGTGACGAGTCTCATTCCTCAGTCTCCCAGGGCTCAAAAAGCTCCAAGGAACCCACTCAAGACAGTAAGTAAGTCTCCAGAACAGGACTCTAAGTTTTGTGGACCTCACTCACAACCCCATGTTGTGTTTGTTCCTGAAAGGGTTCCTTCCAGTGTGAGAGCCATTCTGAAACCAATCAGAAACACAGCTGTATTATACAATATTGTATGGGAAATCCACACCACTCCTTCCCTGGTTAGGGAGGCAATCACTGCCAATTCAGGGCGCTATTGTGTAAATGAGTCATTTGGGAGGGTGCCAACACAGGCAAACAAAGGAGGAAATGAGACAGGCTGATGGATTTGGTAGCATCAAATAACAGGTTTAAATATGATGCACTTCCTAATGCCACATTTAGTAATCCTTGCTGGGAAGACTCACTAAGGAGGGGCTCTATCTCCATGTTTGACGGTCATATGATTGTAATTCTCTTAAATTTTTCAGTTTTGATTTGATAATTTGTGTATGCATTTTAAAACTAAAACTGATAACACAAAACGCACATTGGGAAATCTGATTCCCCCCCCTCTGCCCCCTTCCTCCCTCCCTGCCTCTCTCCTTCCTCTATTTCCTCTTTGGTTTGAGGGACCCCACACCACAGTGAGGAACAGCTTTCTCTCCTACGAGCTCAAATGAAGAGAAACATTTCCATCATCCCCGACCCTCCAAGGGGACAGAGACATATGGTCTAGGTTCAGCTACCAACTTCCTCCACAGGCTTTGGGTTGGAAGATGGTGACACTTGGGAGTGAACAGGAGCAAGGGCCTTTCCATGCACAACAGTAGGTAACCAGTAGATCACTATGGTTCAGGTGCTTCAAGATCAAGCATCTTGGGCCAGGCCCGGGGCAGGGACACTGGGGACGCGCACACACTATGGGAAGCAATTATCAATCACCATCAATTCAGGTTCTCCACAATGTGATCAGTGTACTTCGAAGAAGACCTAGTACACACTCTACTGTGTGAGGACATAGCCAGAAATTAGCCACCTCCCCGCCAATAGCCTCTTCTTCTACTTTCAGTGTGCCCTGACCTAAAGCAACCGAGGAGAAGAAGGTCTTCTTTCATGGTGCCCATCACCCATGCAGATCACGTCAGGAACTCTAAGAAGGAACCTTGAGGCCAGAAAGACAGGCACTGCTTGCTGGCTCGGGTATGCACATGTTTCTGTTCGTTCTTCAAACCATCTCCACCTGCTGGCGTCTGTGCTCCCCACAAGGGGCTGGGCCTTCTCACATCAATTATCAATACAGACAGCTCCCTACAGACACACAGGTCAATCTTACCTAGGCAATTCCTCAATTGAAGCTTTCCTCTTAGGTGACTCAAGTTGATCATTAAAGCTAACTGGGGCACCCTTCAATAATGGCCAAGCAAGCTGATCTCAGGGCCCAGCTGCCAGAACTGTGAGTTATAAATGTTTGTTGTTTAAGCAATCCTGTTCATGGTCTTTATAGCGGAAGTTCAAGTTGACTGATGCAGCCAAACAAACAAACGAAAACCAACCAAGCAAATGAACAAAAGCTTGAAATGAGTCAGACAAAGCATTGAAATGCTATTTAATATTTCTAAATTTTGTAGTGTTTTGGTATTGGCCAGATTGCAAAGGACTTGAATTAGTATACATTTTCACCCCAATTTAAAATTTTACTAGTCTTCTGTTCATGATTTTGCTTTATTTTTCTTTAAAATGGTCCCTTACACCTGGACTTGTCCCTAACTATTAGTGCCCAAGAGTAGCATCATGAAGCCACATCTACTGAACAACATGGACATGATACCTGCACAAAGCCATCAAACTTCCGCTAACCCCACCCCCACCCCCCACCCAATGTCCAAAGACATGACTTTGGAGATCATTTGAATTAATCAATTTCAATCATTCTTAGTGTGTTACTGTTGCCCATTAGTAAGACTTCAACGAGGACCTGAAATAATATTATCTAAGCCGAGCACCTGAAGAAGTGAAGGAGGGAGAGGCCTGAAATATTCCGACATCTAATCCCAAACAGCTAAGACCAGCATCTCGAGGACAGAACTTTAGCATCATTTGTACATAACAATTTTCTAATCCCCAGCTAACTCTGATATTCAGCCTAGGCTAAGAGTCACTGCAGAGTCTGATTCGAAAGTGATATGTTATAGTGTGGACAGTCAGTGCTCCCAAAAGCTGGAATGTCAAGTGCTCAGACCCCAGCCCTTAGTGTTGCTGGAAGGTAGTAAAATCTTTGGGAGAAAGCAGGGTTCCGTGGGGTATTTTTTTAATGGAATTTGGAGATCCTCATCCCTTCTCCCCCCCCCCCCTCACTTTCTAGATGTTGTGAAAATGAGACGATCATGTCCCTCCATGATGATCTTCCACGGTCCCAAATCGGCAGAGCAGCAGACCCTGGGGGATACCTCAAACCCTGTATCCAGAACATTAATTTCCTCTCTGAAGTTACCTATCTCAGACAGTTTTGTCACAACTGTAGAAAGCCGATCCACAATCCAAGCAGATGTAATTTTATATCTTCCCGTTGGCCTCCATCCTTTATGCAGAAGCAGATTGGCACAAAGATCCAAACAAATAGCATTCATTTAGAAAACCAAGCATTGCAGTTTGGGGATCCCTCACTAGTGTCTCAGAAAGCAATGCAGGGGAGTTGGAGTAGTTTGTTTTACAGTAGTTGTGTTCAGGGGGGATTCATTGTCTAGGCAGAAACCTTAAACCACAAACTCGTTCTTGGCCAGGTAACTAGGATAGTCCCACCTCAGAAATGTTGAAAGCCAAAAAAAAAGATGCCAGCGATTTTCCCATGTCCGTGGGGACACGCTCCAATTGGCCCTGAAGGAGGTAAGGATGCAATTCTTTTCCACTTTCCTGACTCTAACTCAGAAAGTCTTAGCCTCAGATTTTCTTCCACGGTAAGGACTTTAAGTGTGAGTGCTGGAGCCTGGGACAGGGATGGCCATGTCTTCCTCTAAGGAGGAGCCAACAGGAATGATGGGTGGGATGTATCCTAACATCAATAAGGATATCCAAAGTGGATGGCTTTGGTTTCATTACTGTCTTAGTCAGGATTTGTATTTCTGCACAAAACACCAAGAAGCAAGTTGGGGAGGAAAGGGTTTATTCAGCTTACACTTCCACATTTCTGTTCATCACCAAAGTCAGGATAGGAACTCACACAGGGCAGGAACTTGGAGGCAGGAGCTGATGCAGAGACCATGGAGGGTGTTACTTACTGGCTTGCTTCCCCTGGCTTTCTCAGCTTGCTCTCTTATAGAACCCAAGACTATAATCCCAGGGATGGCACCACCCACCATGGGTTCTCCCGCTTTGATCACTAATTGAGAAAATGCCTTACAGCTGGATCTCATGGAGGCATTTCCTCAAGGGAAGCTCCTTTCTCTGTGATAACTTCAGCTTGTGCCAAGTTGACACAAAACCAGCCAGTACGATCATGTCTAGAGATAGAGAGGTTTGAAAGGAGAGTTATCATAATTCTCTGAAGGGAGAGTTGTCTGAGTTCCCAGAAGCTTCCAACCAACTTGAATCTATAAAGAACCTTCTAGAAAAAAATCCTTGCTCCACAGTGATCCTAACAAGCTAGGCACCCCTTCTCTCATAGAGGAGGAATACAGATGGATTGGCAACACTCGTACATGGTTAAGAACACAAAGAAGGGAAAAAGAGACTCTTCTCACAATGACAACAAAAATATAAAATACTTAGGTGTATGGAAATGGTGTGTGGGATCTGAGGGCAGAACCTGCAGACTCTACTGAATGAGTGTTTTAAAACTCACTTCACAAGTCAGGTAGGAGAGAGCTGAGGGAGTTGAAGACCATAAATATATTTATTTATCCCAGCTAAAGGTAACCAGTGTGTCCGTGCCATTCTTGGCCCCTACGTCAATAAGGTTATTTTTGGAGCATGGCAATGATTCAAGTGGATTCCATAGAACGAATGCTACTGGTCAGTTGTTTTTGTTTGTTGTTGGTTTGGCTTGGTTTGGTTGTTGTTGTTTGGGGGGGGGTTGTTTGTTTTTTTAAAAGAGACATCTATGTTTCTCCATGTGTTAAAATATATTTTCAAGGGACCAAACTCTAGACACAAGGCCACCTCAGAAAGGAGGCACAGAATAGAATGCACGGCCCCAGCTCTGGTTGCGTCTCAGCGATCAGACACACTCATGGTGGTGTAGACTCATGGTGGTGTAGAGTCAGGGGAAGAATTATCTCCATCCACTCTAAACATTTGGAAAAAATAAAGTTGGGTTCCCTCCCATCACAGCTGTGGCATGTGGTTTAGATATATTCAAAAACATAAAAGCATTGAAAGGAAAGAGGGGTAAAATTTTATATAAACTCGTAGAAGGAAAAATTTGCTAAGTATAATCCCAAAGGGGAAAAAAATCAATAAAGTGACATGTGGAAATATAAGATAATAAAGATAAGTTTTATGCATATTTTTTTAAAAATGCAAATAAAAGCATGCACAAAGGGTAGATTGTGTCTGGGAACTAGCTGTGACACGTCTCTTAAACACAAGGATTCTCCATAAAATACAAAGTAACTTGAAAAGTAGTTGAAAGACAAATAGCCTAGTGTAAAACAAGTGGGAGGGAGTAAGAACCGGCCATTCTTATAATAGATACAAATAACCAACTAACGGATGAGGGGAAGTGCTGAGCAGAAAGCACATGAAACAAAAAGAAGCCAGAGTTTTGCTGAACACATGGGCAAAGCAGGAAACCTGTTCGCCTCCAACAATATAGGCTGATGGGTCATTTCTGGAACAGTCTGGCATTAAATATGATATTTCACAGATGGATAGATAGATATCCTTGAACCAGCTATCCCCTTCTGTGGATAGCTAAGAAACAATGGCTTCCAGGGCTGGGGGTGTAGCTCAATTGGTAGAATGCTTGTTCAGTAGACATGAGGCCCTGAGATTGAGCCCGTGGACCACAGAAATAGGATGTGATGGTACAGGAATATAATCTCAGCATTCAGGAGGTAGAGGCAGGAGAATCAGGAGTCGTCCTTGGGTACATAGGGAGAGTGAGGCTATCCTGGGCTACATAAGACAGAGGGGATGGGCAGGGAGAAATGATGGTGTTCACAGTGCCACTGGGAGAGGTGACCAATCCATGAGGCCTGAGGAGATCTTGGAGGCCTGAAGTGTATTCCTTTGGGATTAGTTGTCCCTGGGTTCTCAGAATCCTAGAACCCCTTAATTGATAGAAGAAGCAGGCTATTGGTGAGGCTATTGGGTAGACTGCTAAGATACACATGGCCCCAGGACCTGAGCATCTCTGTCACCATCTACCGGTTGACAGGTCTGTCAGAGAATTAAATGAACTCAGTCTTGTTAAAGACCCGGAAGGCAGAAAGCTCTCAGTAAATCCAAGGGCATCTTTCAGTCATAAAGCCCGGTGCTGTCTGTGGCCTTGTCGGCCCCACCAGAAAGAATTACTGATTGTCCCCTAACCTACAGCAGGGGAACTTGGGGTGTCCCAGTGAGTGAACCCAACTCCCAGTTTTCCTGTCTTCACCTCCTCTCATGTGCCTACTTGGGCTCTGCACTCTTTGACAAGTCATGCGTCTTCTAGCATGGAGGCGGGTGAACCCATGGCTCCTGGAGCAAGCAGCCCATGATGGGAGGGCTGCCACCCAGAGCCTTGTGTAAACTGTTGACACACATGATTCCAAGTCCTGAGACTCTCTGTCACCATCCACCTCTGTAGACCAGGTTGGCAGATGTGTCAGAGAATTCAATGAACTCAGTCTTGTCAAAGACACAGAAGACAAGAGGCTTTCAGTAAGTCCCAGTTACCAGCGAAGACAAAGTCTCTCCCTCTGGAAAATAGGAAGCTGTTGGTGGGACAGCTTTGGTGATGTCAGCCAGGCCTTGAGCCAAACTCATAACAACCTCCCTCACCTCATAGAACTAACTGAATTCCCAAAGAAAGGCTCTGCATATTGTCACTAATTTTCCTGAAAAGATATTTTTTAAAAATATCCATTTTAATACTATAAATAGGCTGGAATCTTTTGTTTTTTTATAGAGGAAAAAATACAGCATTGTATTCTAGCATTGATATTGTTCTTTTATTCTTGCTTGAAAAAACAAAAACAAAAAAAACGTTCCAAGTGCTTGTCTTTCATGGAAAAATAAATGGTATGTCATTATCGAAAGACCTTTAAATGGTTTGTTCCTCAGTTTAAAATGAACTTTGTGCAACAAGATGGCGGCCAAGCTAACATTGGCATTGCTTCTCTTCTGGCTTCTCAGCCGCTCCGAGAGCATCTTGTCTTAATTCTGTTGGGCTATGGAAACCTCAAATGCGAAACCAAAGTAGGACATTGAAGTCCCTTGGTGACTGGCCAGCAGACTGTCAGGAAGAAGGTTCCCTGTCAGAGGACAGGGAATGAAGGACAGTCTCCTGTGTGGAAGGTGGCCGTGGCTCCCTGGGAGGCTCTGAGCTTGTGGTGTGCAGAGATAGGGAGAGACAAATCACAGCAGAAACTCACGGCTGGACCAGGAAGTCCAAGTAGAGACACCAGTAGAAGATGGCTCCCTTTCTCCCACCTCCGACTCTTGGCCTCTCCCAGTGATGCCCCATGCCTTATGGCCAACCCGAGAATATATTGAGAAGGCCAGTCACCCACTGATGGAGGCAAGAGAGAAAATCAGTCTTCCATGGCTTTCCATATCATATCCTTCATCAGAACCAAGTCTATTTCCCTCCACCTAGAGGAGAAGGAGAGACTCTGAATGAGATGGGAACCTACCCAGGTGGCAGAGCCTGGATGGGTCACAGGTGAGCCTTGGTAACTACCCACACCTCCAAGCACAGTTCAGACACCGCTGATACGATGTCCTCAAGAATCCCGCTGGTAGGTGCCACTCTCAAATGCATGTGAACTAACTGCTTATACCACAGAGCTAGAACATGGGAGGGAGCCCCAGGCTCCACCCGCCTTCACTCTGCCTCTGTGCACCTTGCTGTTCTGACTGCCCACTCAGGCCTGTCTCTTTCTCATCCACATCATTCTCTTGACTGCTCACATGACCCTTGTGTTAGCTTTCTGTTACTTTATACATGAGATAACTTAAGAAGAGAGATTTGGGGTTGGAAAGATGTCTCAGCGGTTAAATGCACCGGCTGCTCTTCCAGAGGTCCTGAGTTCAATTCCCAGCATCCACATGGTGGTTCACAACCATCTGTAATGGGATCTGATGCCTTCTTCTGGTGCGTCTGAAGACAGCTACACTGTACTCATATATATTAAATAAATAAATAAGAAAGGAAGAAAGAAAACAGGTTTTAGCCAAGTGTGGTGGTACATGGCTTTGATCCCAGTGCTCAGGAAGCAGAGGCAGGTGGAACTCTGTGAGTTCAAGGCCAGTAAGTTCTACAGAGTGAGTTTCAATAGAGCCAGGGCTCTGTTATACAGAGAAACGCTGTCACAAAAAAAAAAAAAGCAAAACAAAACAAAAAACAAACAAATAAAAAAAAACACACAGAAAGTAGAAGAAAAGGGAGGGGTTTTTTTTTTTGGTTTGTTTGTTTAGTTTGAAAGAGTTCCTGTACATAATTGATTGATTGGCCCATAACTTTGAGTCTGTGGTGAGGCAGCTCCATCATAGCAAGAGGACCTACTGGAGCAAAACCATCAATCTCATTATGAAGAAAGAAAGGAGGGGGGGGAGAAGAGAGGAGGGAGGGGGAGGGGAGGGGAGAGGGAGAGAGAGAGAGAGAGAGAGGAGAAGAATAGAAAGGCAGAGATGCTAAAGTTTATCACCTCCACATGGCATCATTTTGAATACTAACGATAGATTTGGGGGAGGTACCTACACAAACCAGATGACCCGTCCGAGAGAGCTAGTACCATGAAGAACACACTTTCATCCTCAGGAGCTCAGGCCCATGAACAGAGTGAGGTGAACAACTCATGATGCCTAAGAGAGAGATGCTGGAAATAAAGCTGGCCCTGCTTGGGGGTGGGGGTGATCCAGGCTCAAGGGCAGGAGAGCAGGAGAGCTGGCCCAGCCCTTCACCTGATTCAGCATGTGCGAGAGCAAGCCCTGCACCTTGCCCGGGCAGCACAATAGAAGTGGCCCTGATGGTGTGGGCATAAATGAGCCAACCAAGAGCATGAGACCAGGAGAGCTGTCTCTGTCTTCTGCTGGCTGTGGCATTGTATGAGCTATCTGGGGCAGGTCTGGAGGGCTAACCAGCTCAGCTACCTCTCAGGCCAGATCCAGGGCTTTAGATTGGCCCATCCCAACATCTACCCCGTCAATGAACTGCTGGAGTGCATGAACAGGGTGGTCCTACAGATCCAAACCTACGGGAGTTCCATAACACAAGGCAGCAACAGGATATCCACAAGGAGTCCCAGTGAGGCTCCAGGGTTGCTAGTTGTACTGGCTGGTTTTGTGTGTCAACTTGACACAAGCTGGAGTTATCACAGAGAAAGGAGCTTCAGTTGAGGAAATGCCTCCATGAGATCCAGCTGTAAGGCATTTTCTCAATTAGTGATCAAGGGTGGGAGGGCCCCTATGGGTGATGCCATCCCTGGGCTGGTAGTCCTGAGTTCTATAAGAAAGCAAGCTGAGCAAGCCAGGGGAAGCAAGCCAGTAAGGAACATCCCTCCATGGCCTCTGCATCAGCTCCTGCTTCCTGACCTGCTTGAGTTCCAGTCCTGACTTCCTTTGGTGATGAACAGCAATGTGGGAGCATAAGCTGAAAAAACCCTTTCCTCCCCTACTTGCTTCTTGGTCATGATGTTTAGAGCAGGAATACAAACCCTGACTAAGACAATAGTGTAGCAGAAGCCAGGAGGCCTCAACCAGACCAATGATTCATTACAACTTACATTTGCAAGTAAAGTGTGCCCAAATGGTATACAGTGGAACTACAGCTACTGTAGTAACAGACTACAGCTTCCACAACAAGATTTTGTTTTTCTTTTGATGGGAGGCTGTTGAGGTTTGGTCTTTTGCTATGTATTATAATACTAAATACTGGCCCCCAAGATCTGATTGTCTCAGGGACAAGGGAATCCTCACATATACCAAATGATGCTATGTAACCTTGCTTCTTATTTTAAAACTATTGGTTGGATAAAGATGCCTACAGCCTATAGCTGGGCAGAAGAGAGGTAGGTGGAGCTCAGTTCCTGGGATTAGGGTCTGAGGAGAGACCACAAGGAGAAGAGAGAAAGGAAGATACCATGGGGTAAGGACTGTGAGAATTGGCCATGAGGGCAGGCCAGCTGGAGTGAGAGTGACCCAGGTGGAACATAACAAGTCATATTTGAGGGTTACTGGCAGGAAAGAAGGCATAACAGCACAGAGGGTAGATATCTGCCCAGCTCTAGTGCAGTCTAAGGCTTATTATAATTATCCAAGTTTTATGTCTTTTATCTGGAAACTGAATGGTCTAAGGCTGAGGACAAACCTCTGCTATTACTTACTCCAGCAGGGGGTTGCAAGGGCAGAGGACCAGTATGAGGCAATGGGGAGCTGGGTGGTATTTGAATACGTGATATGAAATTCACAAAGAACCAAGTAAACACTTTTTTTTAAAAAAAATTAACTAAGAAAGAGATGCCAGAATCCCAAAATACCGACCTTTGGGTGTGACCATTGCCTTGAAAGTTTCCCAGAATGCCTTTCAGCATGGTGGACAGAGGAAGCCACGTGGAAAGAAAAGGAGACCTGAAGATGAACTAGAATCTAGGCTCCTTTGGACTATGAAGGCTGCTGGTGTTTCTAGTGGTCTCAGCCTCTTGGGAGTTCTTACAGCCGTTTCCCCAAGATTCCTTAATGTGGCCTTTAGTCACAGGTTCCTGCTGTGGATTACAAGATCCTAGCCTGACACAGGTGCAGCTCTTGAGCAACCTTGTCTGTAACAGGAGCAACTGTGGGGATGCACCTCCACACCTAACTCCTGTATTTAGAGCCTGACAGACAACTCGGGTGGGAGAAATGCTCAGACGTTTTAGAAGTGGCTAGAAAATAAAAATCAGCCCCTCTGGAGGCATCCAGCAGGGGTGGAGGAGTGAGTGAGAGGTCTCTTTGGAACTGGACTAGAAGAAATGAAGATACTTTAAAGAGACATTTTCTCTCAATCTATCCAAACAATGAACCCCAAAGAAATGGGAATTTCTCCTCTTCCCCAGGAAACTCATTCTGAAAGAAGGAAAAAGTACCAGCCAGAGGCAGGGGCTGGGTGAGATTGTCCCCTAGAAAACATAGTTCAAATAGTTCCCAAAACTTGTCAGACCACCTTACAGGATGAGCCTGAAACCCAGGTGATGGTGAGTTAATCGTGGGAGGGCCACATCTTGATTGGGACTGCTTCCATGTGAATATTCTTAGCCATGTTTAAATGTAATCTCATTTCGGGACCCCAAAGCTGGACTTGAGGGGTTTGCTGGATGATGAGGGACAATCTCCTTGTCCCTCGTCTCAAATAATAAATTAAATAAATAATAGGTCATTAAATAAATTCCCTTTTCTATTTTCCACCTTTAACTTGGCTCTTTTAACTGACTTTTTGAGGACAAGTGTCTGGGTCACAAGTTGTGTCTCCCAAGTGTGATGCTATCTTCAGTCTTTGGTTAATCATGCAGATATCTCCAGTACCCATTGTAAGGATCACAGAGGAATTGAAAGAAAGAGGACAGCGCATGTGACATGGGTCAGCTTTCTGTTGCTGTAACAAAACGCCCAAGATTATCAACTTAAAAAGAGATGAGGTTTATTTGGCTCACAGTTTCGGAGGTTACAGTCTGCCTGGTTTGCCTATTGTTTCTGAGCGTGAAGTGAGGCTGCATAGCATGGTGGTGTGTAGCAGAAGTTGTAAGCCTCTGGGCATCTCTGAAACAAAAGAAAAGCAGGCAAGAGGCACCTTCCTCCCCTGATGGGCCGTGCTCACTCAGGCCTCCTGGCCTCTGGTTCATGCTACAAGGGGGGTGGGGCGGCATTGGAACTCCTGGAGAGGACACTCTGCAGAAATTTGTCTCTCCAGTCTCCTCTATCTCTTCCTCTCCTCCCAGCTCCTGGTTCCTCGATGCCTTTCAGATGTTGCTTATCTTAGTCCCAGCAGGACTCTGGTCTTCTTCCATCTCCTAGCAGAGGAGTACCAAGCTGCAGCCTACTGGAGGAGAAGGACCTGTGCTGCGGGCGGGCGTGCAATGAAAATGCCCTCCCCACAGATCCTCCTGCATGCTAAGGAGTTTGGGGTGTTTGTCAGCCCTCATAGGCAGTGGAGAATGTTCTCTGGGCAGAGAGACCCTCTGAACATTGCCCATCTCTGCTTCTTCTGAAGCCTGGGGGTTAGACAAGCAGCCTGTTTTGAGTAAGAATCTCATCTCTGCGTTTGTGCAAATCTGTTCCTTCCAACTGTGCTGCTGGGAACCGATGACTGGACTTCTCCATGACTCGACTTCCATATCCGTGCAATGGGAACAACAGCACTGTCTTCATTAGATGGTCTCAAGGATTTGTTGAGACAGTGCCCGTGAACTGTTGTAACAGCAGCTCACGCATAGTAGACGTCCAGAAACCACTGGTTGCGACTAAAGGTGTCACATTTTCTCTTTGTGACAGAGAAAGAGCCAGGATAATAATCTGCTTGGAGATGTAGACATGGGGTCTATGGGTAAGCTATCCAAAGAGGCAAAAGGAGCCAGAGATTTCCTCTTGCTGATGATGTTAAACTTGTGGTGGGTAGTCATCAACATGGATGTCAAAGATGCCACCAGCAACAGAAAACAGATCACTTTGACCTCCAAGGCTCTATCCAAAGGCTCTGGAGGCATTTCTGCCCAATCACCTTGATGATTAACAGTTATGGGTTAAGTTGTGTGCTTCCTCAATAAGACATTCTAACTCCCAGCACCTCATGGTGTGTCCTTACTGGCAACAGAACTATTGTAGATTTAATGATTTAGCACAATGCCACACTGGAATTGGCTGAGTCTCATCTAACAGGACCAGTGTCCTCCCAAAGGGACACAGATAGACAAATGTGATGGGCAAGAATACCACATGAAGAAGGCAGAAATCATGGGGCTATTTCTTCAAGTCAGAGACCTCCACTAAAGGGAAGACTAGTAACAGGTCCACCTCTCAGCCCTGCAGGCACTTGGGTCTTGGCCTTTGACCCTCCTGAGCTGAGGCAGTGTGCATCTACAGCCTAAGGCCTCCATGGATGCTATGCGGCAGCTGTCCCGACAGGCGAAATGGCATTCACAGTTCCTTTGCTCACGGCAGTGTGACAGCTGCTTGTCTGCCTCTGTGGGTGGACAGCCCACTTTGCTGCCTTGCTGCTGGGTAAGAATGGGAGTTTGATGGTCTGAGGCTCGCTGTCTGGAGACAACGCTGTTTTAGAATGATCAGATGTGGAGCCACCACCCACTCCATGGTCTCTGGGAGCTCAGCCTCTGCTGCAGTTTTAGATTACCGTCAATCATTTCTCAGTGAGTGTTCAGAACCCTATTCTCAGATAGGAATGTCCACAGAACCCCAAGGACAAAGAGGAGAGTCAGAGGAAGAGGCACGAGCCAGAAGAAAGATGAGAAGGCTTTCTCCACAGCCTCCTGTGTGTGTTTGTTGGGGGGCGGGGGAGGGTGAGAACAAGTCCACTCTTATCTAGACAATGTCTGGCTTCAGGATGCTGGGGCTATTTGTCCTTGGCCTGGGCACTTGCCAGGAGCTTGCAGGTTGAGTATGTCTTTAAAATCTAGGACCTCTGGATATGCGTCCCAGTGGTGAGATGATTCCAGGACTGTCTTAGTTAGGGATGCTGTTGCTGTGAGGAGACACCATGACCACAGCAACTCTTATAAAGAAAACATTTCACTGGGGCTGGTTTATAATTTAGAGGTTTAGTCCATTGTCATCATGATGGGAAGCATGGCAGCATCCAGGCAGACAGACATGGTGCTGGAGAAGGAGTGGAGAGTTCTACATCTGGATCTGAGATAGGAGAAAGAGACTATGACATACTTTTTCCAACAAGCCACCGCCTATGGTCCTATAGAAGTTATTTTTATTCAAATCACCACAAGCACCAAATTAAGGCGTGGCTTCCACCATCAGGAATCCTATCAGAAATACCATGATCATGACTCCCATCTTTTGCTCTGCAGTACTCTGTGATGGGCACTTTATGAGGACTGGGTGCGATCTTTATCTAACTGACCTAGTAAGTCAGTCCTTTGGCTGTCCTACTGTATTCCCAGGGGAGAGAAGTGAGAGCCACAGAGGTTAAGGGTCAGGTTTCTTGCCTGTGTTAGTTGGCTTTTGCAGTGCAGGAAAATACCTGAGAGAACAGCTTAAGGGAGGAAAGATTTATTTTGGCTCATGGGTTCAAAGTTTGCAGTCCATGGTGTCAGGAGCGTGTGGCCGAGCAAGGCAGCTTACAGCACAGCAGTGACAGGAAACAGAATACTCATGCCATCTGGACTTCTTCCCCCATTTATTCCAACTGGGCCTCCAACTTACAAGATGGAGCTACCCACACTCGGGGCCAGCCTTCATCCCTCAGTTGACCTCTCCAAATACATTCACAGGCATACACAGAGATACGCCTCACTAATCTCTTGATGGACCTCGAGCTAACCAAGGTGATGATCATGATTAATCACATTAATGATTAATGTGTCCAAGGCCACAGAGAGAATGTAGCCAGCATTTTTAAAAGCATTTAAAAATTTTTAAAGTATTTTTAACAATGTATTTACTCTCTCTGTCTCTGTCTGTCTCTGTCTGACTGTCTGTCTCTGTCTTTCTCTGTCTTTGTCTTTGTCTCTGTCTCTCTCTGTCTCTGTCTCTCTCTGTCTCTGTCTCTGTCTCTCTCTGTGTGTGTGTGTGTGTGTGTGTGTGCCATAGTGCATGTGTGGAGTTCAGAGGACAACTTGTGGGAGTCACTTCACCCTTTCCACTATGTAGGTCCCAGGATCAAACTCTGGTTATCAGGCTTGGTGACACTGTCTACCCACTGAGCCATTTTGTTGGTCCAGAGCCAAGCTCTTGCTGCTGAACGGCTCCTACCAGGGTGGGTTTTCCTCCCCATGGGGAGTCCCTAGGGAGGTAGCAAGACACTGCAGGAGGTCTAGAGGAGAGATGCCTCTGACGTCATAAGGGGCAAAGTTAAGGGCCAGGAGTCTGCTGGCCTTGTAGAGTTACCTGGGCATTGGTATTTTTGCAGTTCCCCCTTTCTCACACAAGGGGACGAGTCACTCAAACTCAACAGCATAACAAGGTCAGGAGTAGATGTCCTAGCTTCTAACCCAGTGATCTTTGCTAAGTGCCATGTTCTATACTGGCAAGAAGGAACATGTCCCCCAACACTCAAGAGATTCCCAACAGACGCCAAGGAGTGTTTTCTGATCACTATACAGCTGTGGGGCAGCATTGTCCCTAGGATGTTGTGACTTACTGCTGCAGGCCGTCTTCTGAGGCTGGCTAAATGCAGGCTGAAATACCCTAAGTGTAGTTAAGGGAAATCCATTTCTCAACATCCATCCACTTTTTTTTCTGCTCATTGTACCAGTTGCTGATGCACATTAGATGAAGATACACATTTTGCCAGTGTTTTGAGACATTGAGAAAATGGCTATCAACTGTCAATCATTCTTAAGACATGTCTACAAAATCCTGGCACTCATTCCATCCCTTATCCATCAATTACTATTGGTTAATACTACTATTATTGTCTACTAGAACTAATTTTCCATCCGTCTGCTCTCTATCTCCGAGCCAGTCAGCTTTTATTCACTGGCCACTGCTGCAAAGTACTCTCCTAAAGTCTAGAAATGCATGACAAAACCTCTCATAGACACACTCAGATTCGTATCACAGAACAGCAACGACAACCTGTATCCACGGCTCTGTAAGGGAAATCTACAAAGCTCTGAGAAGTTGGGGAGGGCTTCTGGAGGTCATGACTTTTAACTGAATGAGAGAGAGAGAGAGAGAGAGAGAGAGAGAGAGAGAGAGAGAGAGAGAGAGAGAACAGAAGGACAGTGTAGGGTGGACAAGCACTTGTTGTTTGGCCCTGGCACTCGTGTGGAATTTGAATCACACTAGCAGTGTGCATTCATAATCTAACTGTGATAAATGCTTCAGCAACTCAGTAAGATCAGCGTTAGAAAGAGACCTCAAAGGATGAAGAAAACTTACAAGATGAAGCCATTATTCAGAGTAGAGAGAGACCAAGCTCTAAGCTCTCCGTGACCTTGCTCGGACTCTCACTAGCCTTCCTGGGGGAGTTGCTTCGACTTGCCAGAGGGAAGACTGGGAGTCCCAGAGGCTAGTGAGCCCGTGCAAGGCTACCCAGCCAGTGGGAACAGAGATGACACGGGTTTCCCAAACCCTAGTCCAGGGTAGGTGTGGCCTCTCTAATTGATGGGAGAAGCGCGAGGAGGGGGGTTGGGGGAGGAAAGCAGTGGCAACCTCAGCGTTGATGTTCAGTCCTGGGTTTCAGCTTCCTCTTCTACTGCCTGTATCTATTTCCCTCTTCTACTGACTGTGTCTATTCCTTACTCACAAACAAGCAGCCACATTGACCTGAGCAATTATGTACAAAGAACCATTCAGAACAAAAGCCCAGACCCACAGGAGATGCTGCTTGGGAGAACATGAACCCACGGCTGCCTGAAGTTCTCCGCTCCCAGCCCTACCCTTTCCTTCTCCTCCATGTGGATTGTATAAGCAAGACCAGAACTTTAAAACTAGACTATGTGAAGCCTCCTTTCAGAGTCCAGGCATCTGCTTCCAGGTCTGGGGAAGGCTGGGTGTGAGAAAAGAGGGCTGGCTACCAAGTGAAAGGGATCCGGGGGCCTCCTGTTGGAAAGCTTAGGGATGCTACAGCAAGGTAGGAGAGTCCGGTGACTCAGCTCTGAACCTTCCATTGACCTATGTCTTTGAACATCTCTAGCTACTGATGCTGTTGCTGGGAGACACAGACCACCTGATGCAGGACTACAGACTCACATCTTGGCCTTGATTCTGGTCCTGTTCTCTCTCCACTTCCTGATCTGCCAGTATGTGAGTGATCTATGCTGCAGCTCCCAGTACCATGGATTCTGAAACACCAACCATCACTCCTTGTTCACCACGATGAACTGTATTGAATGAACCATGAACTAAAATAAACCTCTCTCCATTGAAGTTGCTTCTCTTAGGTATTTAGTCCTAGCAATGTAAAAGTAACTAAGATGGATGGATGGATAGACAAACGGACAGACAGATGAATGATAGGAAGATAGATGATAGTTGATATGTGAGAGATAAATGATAGGTCTATATTTTCCATGTCTCTATCTAGCAATCATATTTTTAGCAGCTATCTAAGTATATAAATCATATGTGTGTGTCTATCATTGAATAACACTAAGGACATGCCAAGTCCAAAATCTATAGATCTGAAGCTGGGAATTCAGTCAAAAATGTGATACAAGAATTTTGAGGCAGGACTGCTTCTTGCCTCAGAAACCTATTTGCTCATAAGGCCTTCAGAAGACTAGCTCAGGGCTACTACTCATATCATCAAAGATAGTATCCCTTGCTTAAAGTCACTGGTTACAGATGTCAGTGCCATTGCCAGAGCCAAAGTTATGTTTTAAGTTTTAATTACTGTGCCTAAGAGATCCACCGAACAGAAATGTTCTGACCTATAAGCCCCTTGCCCAAGATCAGATACTTTCTGAAGTGCTAGAGGCTGTCGTTTATAGGCCATAACAAGCTATGTTTTCATTTCCCTAAACAAGTTTGCTCGACCCAACTACACCGGATGTGCTTGCTCACATGTGGGTGGGAGGCAGGCAGGAAAGATGTCAGGATGCATGCTTGCCCCTGATTGGACATGATGGGAACTGTGGTGAATTCACGTGGGGTTTCCCCCATTTCCCTGGGAAATGGATGTGGCTGGAGTCAATCAAGCTAGCAGATATCTAATTAAAGCTTGCTTCAAATTTGACTTTAAATTGTGGTAGTGGTCTTATTCTCCACCAGTGGGACTAACAGCATCTGCAAAATGCCTTCGTAAGAGGACTTGATTGAATTTGATTAAGTAACTGGGTATCTAGGCTTGTCACGTTGGCATGTAAAACTAACCATCACACGATCTCTAACCACTTAATGTACCTCTTCCTTCTTAATGAGCAGACGCACGGGGAGAGAAATATCTCACAGTGAGTCAGTTTGTACAGATAACGGCAACACCTTGCTTCAATGGAAAATCGAAAACCACGAGGCTCACATTCTGCTGCTGGCTGGACTATCCCTTCAGCTACGCAAGGTCTAGGATCACCTTAGCAGTTGGTATCACTGGGTGAAAACTGATGGCCTTGCCTAATCCTGAGGGTTTTCTGTTTCCCCTTGTTTCCCGGCAACCCTGAGCCTTGCTTCCATAATGAGCCCGTTAATTAAGACGGATGTTTATAAGTATCAAAGCACAGGAAATCAGAGCCTTAATGACTGACTCCAATCAAGTAAATTTCCTAGGTATGCTGTCTTACTGAGAATCTTAAAAAGAATCAAGCAGAAGTGGGGGGTGCGCTTGAGGACAGAAGAAAGAGTGTGTTCTGTAGGTTGGGGCTCTTGACTCGGCATCCGTGTACTTCCTGGGAGCCCCTGCTGTTGCGTGTGAAATGCTGGGTGCAGTTTGCTCTGTGCAGAGGGTTGAGGCTTTCATTAGACCATCAAAGCTGTAGCCTTCTTACAGGGGTTCAGCAAGGAACTCAGTCAGTAAAGGTACCCAGAGTGTGAGTGAGTGTTTGCCAGGGTGAAACTCTGTCTCAAAAGCCGAAGCGAAGATCAACGGAGGAAGACATCTAAAGTCGACCTCTGGCCTTCAGTTGCGCAAGCACATACATGTGCATACACACTGACATACACACATACACACATACAACCCCTTTCCACTCTGCAACACACAAGCATTCTTACAGAATTTTGGAAAATAGTACTGTCATTTAGAGGCTGTCAAAGTTGTTACTGAATAAGAAACCCTGTGATACAAATTTGATAAATTACTGATATTTCCTTCATGTGTATACCTGGCAGATAAGCACCTATTAGCCTGCTGGGTTTAAAAGCCATTTATGAGACTGGCCCAGGCCACTCTTCTCCATCCAAGATAGTGGGTGCTCAGACTGGTCTGGTGAGCGTTCTGGCGTGACTCAACCTGGGTTCAAATCCTGGCTCTGCAACTTGAGGGCTGTTGTATTCTCTCAGCTGGTTTTCTTTTTTATAAAATGAAGGTGATTGTGGTGTCTACCCCTTTAGACTGTGAGGTCAATTGGGTTAACATGTGCAAAGAACATACTGTAACCTTTAGCACGAAGTCAAGAGTCATCAGATTTGGGTATACGGACCAGCTTCTGGACTTGCATTTCTCCATATCTCCCCCTATTTTCAAAACAATCAAAATGATATTTGGATCAAAGGATGTGTTTCCTCACTACTGCATCCCCCCAATTCCCATGTTTCTGCAGATATTTTTCTTCCAAGAGTATCCAAGGAAGGTTCTGGATCTCTACCAGGAGGTCTATGTATCTCTTTAAAGGCAAGGTGTCTGTAGTCAGTTCACATTGTCTCCATGTTCAGAGGGAAACAGACAGCATTTTAGAAAGTGTTTTCTTGTTAGTGGGCTCAGGTCCCATTGGTCTGATCTGTCTGCCTCCCACTCCGTCTCTCTGCCTTCCCCTGAGGGGCCAGTGAGCTCTGATGGCTGATTATGACACTAATATGAGTCTCTCTGCAGATGTGGCCTCTCTACCAAAGGCTGCTTTCAGGTAAATATCCCCTATTCCCAGTTATACATGCTACATGGCTGTGCCCTGGGGATGAGGGCAAAAAGCATCTTGTGCCAATTTCATACATGACATGTACAACTGTGCACGTGGATGGAGCAGGAGGCCCTCGGGGCCAGGCAGATGGTGGTGGAAGAAGCAGGAAGAGAATGATTGAAGGCAAAAGAAGACTCCTGAGTGTGGCCTTCTCCAAAACTCCTACTGACATAAGGCATTGTGACAGTATCAGGAGATGATTAAGTCATGGTGTACCACCTTCATGAATCAATTAAGCTGCCACCTTTGGCTCCCCACTGGTCTTCCTCAATGCTCTTTGGGGAGTACATTGGCTATCACAAGATTGAGATTTTGATAAAAGGATAATTTTAGCCTGCTTCTCCCCCCCCCACCCCCATGTTCTCTTCATCATAAAACACCCTCTACCACTATCTTAGTTACTTTTCTATTGCTATAATAAAACACCATGAGCGAGGCAACTCATTAAAGAAAGCATTTAATTGGGCTTGCAGTTTCCAAGGACTGAAGTCCATGATGGCAGAGGGAGGGCATGAGAAGAGGGAGACTCTGAGCACTTACATCTCAGACTGCAAGGAGGAGGAAGAAAGCACTTCTTGGGAATGGCTTGAGTTTTTTGAACTCTTAAGCCCCACTCCCACCCCAACAAGACCACACCTTATCTTTCCCAAACAGTTCCATCAACTGGGGACAGAGCATTCAAACACAAGCTCACAGAGACCATTCTTAAGCAACGCATCACAACCACAGCCCCGCCCCGCCCCGCTTTGAGCCTCTGTGAGAGACACTGACAGTAAAAGCAAAGAGCCATGTGGCAGAGCGAATTCACTCACCTTATGGCCCTGAAGAGAAAGAAAGGGACTGGGATTCCACACCCCACCCCTTTGAGGGCATGCCCTATGACCAGAAGACCTCCTGCTAGTCCCCACCTCTGGAAGGATCCACTGCCTTCCAAGATACTCTGCTGGCAAGTAAGCCTTCCACACGCAAGCTTTGAAGCCCCTTTTGGATTTAGTGACACATGACTGCTCACTGGCTCAAGCCAGAACAGCAACAGCTGGGTCTATACAGAAGTTTTGATTGTGAGTTCCTACAGAGCATGTCCTGGCTGGGATTTTACTCTGCTCACAATGTAAATATGCAAATGAATAACACAGCTTAGCACCAAAAAAAAAAAAAAAAAAAAATCACCAAGGAAAGGCAGATACAGCCCAAGGATGAGCATTCCTGGGGTGGGCGTGGTTACATACCCAGGGAAAGGGGCTGGAGGGCTCGCATCACCAGTAGATTCTTCCCTAAAATAACCTGGAGCCCGTGCAAATGCCTAAGAATGAAGCACCTGCCTCTCCCCTCTGAGCTGCAGCCAGAGCTGGCTCTAGCCGAGTCTTCAGTTCTCCGTTGAAGGCTGCAGTTCTGGGAATGGCAGTGTGGAGGGAGAGTTTCAGTGCATCATGGGAGATCATGTATGTAGGTCACAGCACCTGGGACAACATCTCTACAGCGTCCACTGCTGTACAGCTTTGCTGTATGGCCAGCTAATCCCCCCCCTCCCATTTTCTCCACATCCCTTTGCCTCCTCCTTCCCTCCCTCCCTCTTTCTTCCCTCCATTTTGCCTTTCCTTCCTCCAGCCCAGTCTAGTGGAGTGGGAGGAAGTCACACACATTAAGAGTTTGGGGAGAATTAGTGAGGAGCGAGATCAAATGGTTGGCTTTGCAGGGCAGAGGGGATCAAATCAGAACTTTGACTTCAACTTAGACCAAAATTAATTCCAGATGACTTAAAGAATTAAACATAAAACGGGAAACCATCCAAAAGGAAACTTCAAAGGTGCTGTGGGTTAGCGGATGATCCCACAGATGAACTTCCCAAACATGAAAGGGAGGGAAAGAGTCAGAGAGAAAAGCTTGCTGGGTTTGGGGTGATAGAAATAAGACCCTCTTCGTGCCAGAAAGACACACCTTACCAGGTAAGTCACAAGGGTTTGCATCAGAGGCCACAGGTAGGCTGTGAAATAATTCCACACTGTCAGGATTTAAAGGATCCTTACAAGGAAAACCAGAGTGAGCTAGGAAGATGACTATATGCTTCCTAAAGTAAATCAAGTGGAAAGCGGACATATATAAGGATGAAAACCGCAGGTAATTATATCCATATTATGTCAACCCACACTATCGTTTTACTTATCAAAGGGAGCAGACACTTTTGGGTACCGAGGTTTTCCTAGGGGTGTGATTGCGAGCGTGCTGGCACACTGCAGCAACTGGATGCAGGCTTTCTGGAAAACACACAGACTTGACTGTGGAGGGCTGGAAACTCACTCAGCTTTGGAGCAGCAGCTCCCACGCTTGGAGTCTCAGGAAGGAAGTAATAAAAGACGTGAAAACATCGATAAAGTCAAACAGACACTCGTATTGTTATCTATAGCACAGGGCATGTGAGCCGGCTCACATGTCCACTCACTGGGAAGTGACTTGAGAAATGCACAGCCTTGTGCTAGAGCATTGGCCATGGTGCCTGAACTGAAGAGAAAAGAGAGTCCTGCTCCCTTATACATGGTGTCCCCCAGTTTCAGACTGCCTCTTTCTCCCCGTCCTTCTCCTCCAACCTCAGCTTCTACAAGAAACTCAACCAAAATATTAATACAAGTTGTTTGGGTGAATGTATTCATAACTGATTATCCTTTATAATTATGGAATACCTAAATGGAAAGATTAAAAAATATCCTTCATCCTATAAAATAAACTGAGCATGATCCATAGCTCGGCAGCTGGTGTGTACAGGCTCCCAGTGACAGAATTCTCCTTAACCCTGAGAACAAGTTTACACAACACTCCTATAAAGAGCCAACCTTATTCTGAGCTATGGTTGTGTTATTTTTAATTGGGTTGTTGAGAATTTCACACAGTGCATTTTTTAAAAGATTTATTTATTTTATTTATATGAGTACACTGCAGCTGTGTTCAGACACACCAGAAGTGGGCATCAGATCCTATTACAGATGGTTGTGAGCCAGCAGGTGGTTGCTGGGAATTGAACCCAGGACCGTCTAGAAGAGCAGTCAGTGCTCTTAACTGCTGAACCATCTCTCCAGCCCCATACAATGCATTTGGGTCATATTTATCCCCCTCCTCCAAGTCCTCACAGATCCACCCTGCTTCCCTACCCACACAACTAGGTGTCCTCTTCTTTTAAATCCATCAGGCCTGGTTTGTGCAGCTTATACACTCTTGGATGCGTGATCTTACACTGGAGTGTTGACATGTGCTTTCTCTCTCTCTCTCTCTCTCTCTCTCCATATATATATATATATATTAGCTGCCTATAGCTTCTTAGCTAAGAGTGGGACTTGAAGCCCATGTCCCTCCATGCTGGGGTTTTGTGTGGCTTGAGCTTGCATAATCCAAGTGCATACTGTCACAAGTGCTGTGAGCTAGCGTGTAAGTACCCCTTGTGAACACACCTTGTAGTATGGCCATCACTTCTGGCTCTTAGGATCTGTCTGGCCTGCCCCCTCTCCACAGTTATCCCAGCACCTGGGAAGCAGGAGTTGGGGTGGGGAGGAGTGGGTGTATCATGGATGCCTCCTTTGGGGCTGAGCCTTCTGCAGTTGCTTCTTCGATTCTTCCTGAGCAGTTGTGGGTCTCCCCATCTACTGTGAAAGGAAGCGTCTCTGTAAGGGTTGAGGGGTGCACCAATCTGTGGGCGGGCGGTGGCTTGAATGAGAATGGCCTCCATAGGCTTATGTGTTTGAATGTTTGGTTCCCATTTGCCAGAATGTTAAGGAAGGATTAGGAGGTGTGGTGTGATTTTGTTGGAGAAGGTGTGCCAATTAGGTGTAACTTTAATTTTTTCAAACCTTATTTTTCATGATGGTTCTTAAATGCTTTCGCCTCCCTTTTAGCCTACCACCCACCAGAGGTAGTGAGAAAGAAAGGCTATGGGGGTGGGGGAGGGGTGGACCTGTTTAAAAAGGTTCCCTGGAGCAACTCCTGCCTGTGTTGTCTGGAATTCGACAGTTCAGTTCACAGGTCAGCAGCAGCAGCTCGGTCCACTCACAAACACCAGCAGTCTAATGCGATAGAGTCGGGACAGCAAACACAATTCAGCGGTGGTAGCAGTACCCAGCAGAGACAGCCAGGCCTCAGTGTCCACAGGAGGGACCAGCAGGAACACTAGGGGACACTCTCAGCTGTGCCTCTCTCAGGGAAGCAAAGATCAGCAAAGTCGAAAGACCCAAGCGTTGCAGGACTAGCTGTCCCAGCAAAGCCAAGTTCTGTCTCCGTCACTCTGTCACTCTGTGGAGACCTATTTATACCTTCCAAACATCGTGCGTCCACAACACATGCCTTGCCTCAGCCTGTGCATCCAATCAGCCCAAGTCCTCAGAGTCAAGACTGATGGAACTCAACTACATCACAGACGGCAGACCAATACGTGTGTGCCATTAGCAAAGAATCCTTCATGACGTTGGGCAGTGATGGCGCACACCTTTAATCCCAGCACTTGGAAGGCAGAGGCAGGTGGATTTCTGAGTTCGAGGTCAGCCTGGTCTACAGAGTGAGTTCCAAGACAGCCAGGGCTATACAGAGAAACCCTGTCTTGAAAAACCAAAAAGAAAAAAAAAAAAAAAAAAAAAAAAAAAAAAGAATCCTTCATCACGTGTCCTTTCACATGTTTGCTTTAGCAGAACATCCTCTCTCCTGTGTCTGCTTCAGTGAACCACTCCTTCACGTGTCTGCCTTAGCCTTTCACCTGTGTCCGTTCAGGAAAACACTCCTTCATGTGTTTGCCCCAACAAAACACCATCCAACACAACTTTCTTTCCGAAGAACCCTTAAGTTGCCACTTCAAGTCGGGGTCAGCTTTTAGGTTTCAAAAGACAACACAAGACCCAATTTCTCCCTCCCCCAACCCATCTTTCTCCTCTGCCTCCTGCTTGTAGATCAGATGTAAGCTCTCAGATACTGCGCCAGTGCCATGCCTGCCTGCCTGCTGCCGGCTTCATTCCATAGTGGTCATGGACTGAGACTCTAAGCAAGCCCTCAATTAAAGACTTTCTTTTATAAGTTGCTTTAGTCCTGATGCCTTTTCACAGCAATAAACAAACAAACAAACAAACAAACACCAAAAAACAGATTAAACAGGGTGTCATGTGATTCATTAGAAGTTGGTCTAATACTATGTCCCATTAGAAGAATAAACATAATAGCTTCTCCTGGGGGACCCATGACCTATCTAGCCAGATATTCTCAGCACAGATAATCATTTCAGTTATAGATTTCATCTTGTGGAATAGATCCTAAGTTTAATCAGAAAGCAGCTGATTACTCCCACAACATTCATGCCACTGTTGAGCCAGTGGGCGTGTCTGGAACCAGTGGGCGTGTCTGAACCAGTGGGTGTGTCTGAGCCAATTGGTGTGTCTTGCCAGGTCAGCTGTTACTGTATCCAACAGGATTCCAGGATTTCTCATATTGCTGTATTCTGTCTTTCTTCCTTTAAATTCTACTCCAACCATGACCTCTTGCTAATTCCCTGGCCTCTATGAGTATTCCAAATGAAACACAGGTATCAGAAGATGCAATGTTAACACCCACAAATAAGTGAAAACCAGAGATGTCTGTCTTTCTGGGTCTGGGTTATCTCCGGCAGAATGATGGTTTTCAGCTCCATCAGTTTACCAGAAATGTTCATAATTTTGTTTTTCTTAACAGGTGAAGAATATCCCATTGTGCAAATGTTATCACCTTTTCATTATCCACTCATCAGTTGACAAACATCTCAGTTGTTTCCATTTCCTGTGTACTGTGAATGAAGAATATAGCATCCTTAGGGTACATGCCCAAGAGTGGTCGAGTTGGGTCCTATGGAGGATCTAGTTCAGCTTTCTGAAAAACCTCCACACTGTGGTTTCTGATTGAAGTATTCTTTAGTAGTCCCACAAAGTGACAGCAACCCAGTAAATTCTTCTACTGGGGACTGTTTTCTAAAGTTCCACCATGAGAGTGGCCAGCTGTGGTCTCACCCCACTGGATTCTCAAAAATAACCCCATGAAGTGCCCATGGATGGACAAGGCTTCAGGGCAGGTAGTTGTCAGACTACAGCTAATGTGCCAAGTCCTGCCCCCTACAAAGAGTTCTCAGTTTTACAGGGTCATATTCATCTGTGCACAATATTCTTGACTTTGGTGGCTATTCAACAAAAGCTAAAATATTTACTAGCTGGTCCCTTTCTGTATCCCTCCAACTTAGTGTGCGAATGTTTAGAGTTTGAACTTGTGTGTTTTCTCTCTGTGTCTCTCTCTGTCTCTGTCTCTCTGTCTCTGTTTCTTTGTCTCTCTCTTTCAATTTTAAGTTTTATGTGTATGGTATCATGCCTGTATGTATGTTTTTGCACTCATGGGACTCAGAAGAGGGCAACAGAGTCCCAAGAAGTGGAGTTACAGGTGGTTGTGAGCCACCACATGGGGGATGAGAATTGAACCAGAGTCCTCTGGAAGAGCAGCACGTGTTCTTAACTGCCATACCATCTCTCCAGCCAAGCCCTTCTCTCTTAACAATTTGCACAAAACAGGACCTCCTTTGAAAAGAAACCCCAGAGTCTATGCTGCACTCGGTGAACCACAAACACTGAAAGATGTTCTTGTGCCGCCGAGAGGAAGAATTTTCTTTTCCTTTCTTGAGAGTAATTTGAAATTTCACATCAAAAAGTCTTTCTACATGTGAACTTACTCACCAACCAATTCTTTTCAAATATGTACATTCACTTTTTAAATGTGTGCATGATTTAGCTACAGAGATGTTCACTGGAGCGATTATAATGGGGCTGACATGTTGGAGACAGCCTCAGTATCTGGTAGTAATGAGTTTGTTGAACAAATACAGAAGCATCCATTGATATCAGCCCGAGCAGCTGTAATCCATGCATCTTGCTAGACATGAAAAGTATTCATGACAAAGTGTTGAGTCAATGAAAATTGTACAGAAATCATATAATACCGGCATACTTTTTTATGATTATCAACAGCATAGGACATAGAAGGCAACTGAGAAAAATCTGGACAAAAATGGAGCTGCTGTGTGATGGGCCTGTGGGTAACTGTTACTTTATTTTATATAAATATATAATATATATATAATGCAGCATTTAAATATAAATATATTTATGACCTATGCCATTTTTCATTCCTACACCAAAGTGGATCCAAATACACTGATCAATTGGTTTGAATGGCATATCTTACACCTGACAGAAATGTGAAGAGTCTTCAGGGTTAATCTTTGTCTAGATGAACGTCAAGGATCTACGTTCACCCCTCTGTCTCCCACCCATAGTGAGCCAGATAGTCCAGCTCTGTTAACTAATCTTTCCCAAGCATTCCCTCTGCACAATGTTGCCCCCCTTCCCCCATTCTTCATAGTTTAGAAGTCTATGAAAGCTTTGTGTATGCTGTCTGTGGCTGAAAAAACAATGCTCTCGAAACCTCGTGTCTTTTAACAGCTGTGGCCTTATTATTTGCATAAACTGTTCTGTGGGGACAGCCTGTCTGAGCTCCACCAGGAGTCACCTTGGATAACTTGAACAGCTGGAGTGGCTGGATCAGTTCAGCTTGGGTCATGGGCCTGAGCCCATGGCTGTTACTGTTGTAGGGACAAGGCGAGCCCTCTGTTCTTGTCTGTGTACTTTCTTCACATGGCTCGCCCCGGGTTCCTCCTGGAGGTTATCCCAGGGCACCTGGGCTTCCAATATGTCAGCTGACTTCTCCAAGATCACAAAAGCATAAACTGTTGGGCCTTTTGACAAAGTGGGTTCAGAAGAGGGGGGGCACCTGTTGGCCCACACTTGATTCAGGCACAAGGAAGGCATAGGTCGCCTAGGTCTGTAGGGTATAACACCTGGGAGGTGCAGAAAAATCTCTTACACCCAGTACTTGCTGGAGTGTTCTAGCAAACTATCTGGAAATATAGGCAGACTGACAATGCAGATAATTATCACAGACAGGTATTTCTCTGCTATAGAGTCTTAAACTCAGCAATACCTATAAAAGGATGGTTCATAATTTATACTTCTCAGTTGACACAGTGCACGAACAATCTGTCCAAATACCTTAAAATGACTACTCTCTACCTGCCACTCAATGAGAAGACCAGGATTAAAACATCAGCACCACACTTACCATTCCCTTAAATGCATCCAGGAACACGGTAACATCATTACGTTTGTGCTCAAAGATGACTCAGGCTTCAGGATCCTTTGGAAAGGTTACATACAGTTCAAAACACTTTCCAGCCAGATCAGCAGCTAGCACAGCCTTGAAGGAATTGCTGGAGGAGCCACAGACACTCCACCACCACACACAAGTGGTGTGGGTTGTTGTGGGTGCACGGAGTATTGCTCAGTAAAAATAAGGAGGTGTGGAAACTCAGGGGTTGGGTAGTGAAGTTCCCACTGCTCTACTCACTATCCCCCACCCTACTCCCAGCTCTGTGCACCCTCTCCTGCTTTGCACTCCTGCCCCCATCCAGGCCCCCCCCCCACCTCTGCATGCCCTGCCCTGCACAACCCCCACCCCCTGCCTGCCTTGCACTGCTCTGTATGCTCCCCACTCTGGTTGCCCCGCCCTGCTCTGCACCATTGTCCTTGGTGTCAGAATCTGGTCCCACATTTTTCTCTCCCCTCTTTTCTATTTTCCATTATCTCCTGCATATTGCGCAGAACTCAGGTCTGACCCTGAGAAAGACAATTCCAGCAATGCCGCTGACTGGCCTCCGCTTCGGGCCCTCATCCCACAACTGTTGTTGAGGGTTCTTTATCCTTGCACCCGAGTGCCTCCAAGGGGGGCCCTACACTCCTGTTCTCCCTCACTTCCCACTCACACAGGTCACTGTCTTACACAGGTCTTACTACACAGGTCTTACACTGTCTTACCTCCATCCTTTCCTCCCCATCATGCAAGTCAGCTTTCTGTTACTGTTCTGAATGCCTCAGACCTGTCAGCTTTCAAGGAAGAAAGGCTGGGTAAGACTCACAGTTCTGCAGATTCCAGGCCTCCACTGATAAGGTCTGTGGGAAGCCACATGTGCCGTTGCAGAGTGGCGCTGACTACTGCTGGCCACCACGCATAAGTTTGGACAAACAACCAATGTGTACATATGCAGTAAAGTTTTTTGCAAAAACACTGCCTGGCCCGGGCATGATAATGGGGCTTTGAGAGTATAACCAATCAGATGTGAGACATGCAAATGAGGTATGATAATGAGGCTCTGTGAGGTACAGAGAGAGAGAGAGAGTAGCCAATCAGATGAGGAACATGCAAATGAGGCTTAGTGCATAACCAATCCGGGTGTGAGACACGCCTCTCCTAGGCCTATATAAGCAGTACCAGTTCTGGGCTCGGGGTCTCTTCGCCTCTGCAATCAAGCTCTCCCAATAAACGTGTGCAGAAGGATCCTGTTGCAGTCCAGCGAGCACAAGAAAGGTCCTTTGGCTTTGGGCCTGTGCCAGCACAGGACAGCATGATAGGAGCTGTGGCAGAAGCAGCTCGCTCACACCATGGCCGAGTATAAGGAAGTGAATGAGGAAGGTACTGGGTCCCAATATGGCCTTCAAGTGTGTGTCTGCTGTGTCCTACTCCCTCCTGTTGGGCCTTCTCTCCCAAAACTTCTACCACCTCCTAAGAGGACCATGGTCTGAGACCCAAGGCTTTAATACAAGGGCTTTGAGGAGATACTTAGCCAAACCATGGCACCCAGGAAGTGCAGCGAAAACTCACTCACTGTGACCACCAGGAAACGCTCTTCCTTCCCTGCGGCACAGAAAGCTGTCAGACCTCCCATCCACTCACAGTCTCCACCTGGTCTCAGTTCCCAGAACAGCCCAGCTCTCAGGCCAGCCCTTCTTAAAGGACCCCCATTTCTACCCATGCCTTGCATGCTGAGGTAACCCAAGAACCTATTCGAAGCCCTGCTTTTGCTCTCAAGTTTTATTCTAGGCCATGCACTTTTTTAGGTCTCTAGGAATATGTATGAATCCAGAAGCCACATGGGATTTTGTTACTGAGACGGGGTCTCACTGTATAGCTCTGGCTAGCCTGACACTTACTATGGAAACCAGGCTGGCCTCAAACTTGAGCAGAGCCACCTGCCTCTGCCTCCTGAGTACTGGGACTAAAGGTATGTACCACAATGCTCAGCCTCATATGAAGTGGGTTGTTTTTTTTTTGAAGAGTTTTATTTATGCGTTTGTATGTGTATAAGCATGTGTAAGTGTATATGTATGAGTATGCATATGTGTGTGTGTGTGCGCGCGCATGTATGTGGGTATTCAAACAGCTTTAGCAGAGGATGTGAAAGACTAGATCTGGAGTTATAGGGAGTTGTGAGCCACCCAGCATGGACGCTGAGAACCCAACTCCCATTCTGTGCAAGAGCGTAAGGGCTCTGACTCTGAGTCCTCTCTCTGGCTCTCTGTGTGGAGATTATTCTCCCCAAAGGATGGCCAGAACATTTACTGAATCCCTTGAGAATACTGTCATACACAAAAGGTGACAAGCCACTGTTCTGGACCATTTCATGGTGTGACTGACTTTAATCCTCTTTCCAGTTGGGGTTTCTATTCCTCCACAAACATCATGACCAAAAAGCCAGTTGGGGAGGAAAGGGTTTGTTCAGCTTACACTTCCATATTGCTGTTCATCACCAAAGGAAGTCAGGACTGGAACTCAGAGGAGGCCAGGAACTTGGAGACAGGAGCTGATGCAGAGGCCATGGAGGATGCTGCTTACTGGCTTGCTTCCCCTAGCTTGCTCAGCTTGCTCTCTTATAGAAGCCGGGACTACCAGCCCAGGGATGGCACCACCCACAATGGGCTGGGTCCTCCCTACTTGATCACTAATTGAGAAAATGCCTTACAGCTGGATCTCATGGAGGCATTTCCTCCAGGGAGGCTCCTTTCTCTGTGATAACTCCAGCCTGTGTCACGATGACACACAAACCCAGCCAGTACAGGTGTGACTCCTCATCCTCAGCTTGTTCTGTGAATCCAGCCGAAGCACCTCAGTTTCTTAAACTCAGACGTGGCCAGATCCCAGATGCTTGACCCCACCTCTTTTTCTCTCCCTTACCGTAATTCTCAAACTAAAGAATTACTTTCTTCCCCTTGCTAGACAGTGGATAATCAATTAACCGATAAAAACCAACTAATCTCATTCCTTGTATATTGTTCACAGGCTCACGACTTTCTTCTATCCCCACCTCTGTTGTCTTGGGTTAAGTATGGAATTGAGAAAATATTTCTATAAAGGGGCAAATAACAATTACTTGGGGGTTTGCAACCCATCTGGTCTTAGTAGCAACTACAGCTTCACCATAACAGCTCAAAACAGGCCTGGACAACTCTGAATCAACGTGACTGTGTTCCAACTTGACTATTTGTGGATCTTGACATTTCAATCTTAGATGCTAATATTTTTACACATCACAGTTTATTATCTGTCTTTTTTTTTTTCCAACTACTAAACATAAGCTGTGTTTTGAGCTTGCAGGGTGAGAAAAGCACATGACAAGCTGGCTCGGGGTGGGAGACACTGGGGCAATGGGTGACTTTCCTAGCCCCCCCCCTTCCTCTGATATGCCCCCTTCAAAGCACTGCTTTATGCTTTCCCGCAGAAGGGAGCTGTGGCTGCTCCCTCCATCTCTCCAGCAATCCTTGTTTGCTGTGAATAAAGGATCTGACCTTGGCACCGTTGGTATTTGGGGCTCGGCGATCCTTTGTTGATGTAGGAGATCTTGTGTACTTACAACATTTAGCTGTGCCCCAGCCTCTTCCTGAAAGGCACCACTAACAACTCTATCTTCTGGACGGTTACAATTTTTAAAATGTTCATGGAAGACCAACATGCATGGAGTATAATCCAAGAGCCTCAAACAGTATGTTCTCCCCGCCCCAACTCCTCCACTGCCTCTTGCGCCTCACCTTCAAGTCACATGACATTCCTGGCAATTTTCCAGCACACCAAGACTGATAACACATCTGTGTCCTTGCGTCTTCCAAAAACTCCCTTCCCATTCTGTCCACCGTGTAAATAACCACTCACTTCTCAGCACTTGGCGCATCCCACTCTATCTCTGAGATGCTTGGAGAATTGAGTCCCCGCCCCACCCCATCACCCCCGCCCCACCCCCAACCACAACCACAACCCCCTGCACCCTCACAACAACTCCCTCAGGTCTCTGTCCAAACACTTAAAACTCCTTTGCAATTGTTTTCATGCCTGTATCCATTTTGTACATAAGCCCCCAGGGAACTCCGTCCACTCCTGATGCCACCCGCAGCCCCAGCAATCGAACTGAGATCGAGAAAGTCAGTGTCTTTGAAGGTACAACTCAAGATGGAGAAGCTAGGGCTGGCTTCTCCTGACTCCAAACCTCTGCTATTCCTTTGACACTGTACCTAGACCTGGTATTTGCTCTGCCGTCAAAAAAACTTTACAAACCAAAGTGATATTTCTGGGAAGGAAGGGGAAGCAGGGGAAAACAGTTTTCATCCGTGTTGCCCCATCCTGTGTACACTGATCTTCTATTTTGCTAGACGGTTTTATGTCAACTTGACACAAGCTAAAGTCATCTGAGAGGGGGGAACCTCAATGAAGAAAATAAGATGGAGCTGTAGTCAAGCCTGCAGGGCATTTTCTTTATGCATGATCCATGGGGAGGCCCCGCCCATTGTGGGTGCAGTCAGCTCTGGGCTGGTGGTCCTGGGTTCTATAAGAAAGCAGGCTGAGCAAGCCAGTAAGGGGCACCCCTCCGTGGCCTCTGCATCAGCTCCTGCCTCAGCTCCTGCCTCCAGGTTCCAGCTCTGCTTGAGTTCCTGTCTTGACTTTCTTCACGGAAGGACTGTAATGTCAAAGTGTAAGACAAATAAACCTTTACACCCCAACTTGCTTTTGGTCATGGCGTTCCATCATACCAACAGAAACCCTACCGAGAATGCCCGTTAAAGCCCTAGAATGTGTTAGCTGCACAGTGCTGGGGACTGACTGCTTTACAGTGCGTAACAAATCCATGCCAAGGGACCCAAAGGAATAAAGACAGGACTTCTGCAGAGGCAGCAGAATCAAGGACAGAGCACCGAAGTCCAGGTCCCCAACAACCCGGATACCAAAATGCCAGAGGATTATTCAGCTGCCTCAGGGAGAGGGAAATTACCGTAATTAACTCATGCCGGACAATAATATTGTGACACTTGATTTTTGCAGCGGGGTTTAAGCTCGTTCACCCTGCTGGCAGCCACAGGATTGTTGTGGCCACCTGAGGTCTGAGAGACTTGGAGGGAGTTTTAGAAAAGTACTCACTGGACTGAGCTAAAAAACATCTGGGTTTTATTTGCAGCAAGGAGGTCACTGAGAGGATTGTGAAACCAAAGGCAAGCCCCACGAAGGCTGAAAGCTAGGATGGTTGAGCCTCACTTGCTCGGGACTCCGTGCTGCAGCCCCAGGGCATCTGGCAGTCTCGCTCTGCCCAACATCCTTGACTTTCACCAGAGCATGGTTAATGAGCATCCAACCATCTGGACTTCATTCCAGAACCCTCTTCCCTTGGCTTCCTTCAAATGAATCTGGATCTTTTCTCTCTTATAGACCTTCCCTCTTCCTCTCCCATGAATCTCACTGTCACACTATGACCCAGTCAAGGAGCAAAGCAAATCAGGGACACCCTGGCCAAAGAGCTCAGAGAGCAGGCAGGAAGTGGCCAGCAGAACAGCAGGTCCTGAAGTCAGGCTGCGACCACCTCCTAACTTTACAGAGGAGAAACCAGAGGCCAGCACGAAGCAGCTCCTCAGAAGGGCCACTTGACTCAGAAGGACTCCTCAGGCCATCAAATGCTTAGCAACAGATACGGCCCCTAAGGGTGGTATTTCCCAACTAGGCACTATTTCACACCCACTGAGAATGCAGGGTCTCTTAAAAGACTGAGAGGAAACAATAATGTTTCAAACATGTTGCTAAGTGAACAAGAGAAAGGTGAGACTAGGGACCTTATTGGGTGAGCCTGCACTTTCCCTTACAGTAACAAAATGCTTGAGATAGCCCACTTATAAGGAGCAAAGCTCTGTTTTGGCTCATAGTTCTCGAGTTCCCAGTACAGGACTGCTTGGACCCATTGTTTTGCGGGCTGTGGCAGCACATCATGGTGGGAGCCTGTGGAAGCTACTTTTCTGTCACTGTAATAAAAATACCCCAAAAAGGTAACTTAAGGGAGGAAGGATTTATTTTGGTTCACAGTTGGAGGAGGCCGTCCATCGTGGTACAGAGGTCATGAGGCAGGAGCTTGACGAGGCAGGTGGTAACATTGTATCTACAGCCATGAATCAGAGGACAGAAAATGCTGGGACCACTTGGTTTTCTCACTTTCAAACTACTTTGTGTATATGCGTGCATACCTGTGGTGATTCGAATATGATTGGCCCAGGGAGTGGCACTATTAGGAGGTGTGGCCTTGTTGGAATGGGTGTGGCCTTGTTGGAATGGGTGTGGCCTTGTTGGAATGGGTGTGGCCTTGTTGGAGTGGACGTGGCCTTGTTGGAGTTACTGTATCACTGTTGGAGTGGGCTTTGAGTGCCTCCTCCTAGTTGCCTGGAAGCCAATCTTCTCCTGATTCCCTTCGGAACAAGATGCAGAGCTCTCAGCTCCTTTTCCTGCACCATGCCTGCCTGGATGCTGCTATGCTTTCCACCATGATGATAATGGATTGAACCTCTGAACCTGTAAACCAGCCTCAATTAAATGTTGTCCTTATAAGGGTTGCCTTAGTCATGTTTTCTCTTCACAGCAATGGAAACCCTAACTAAGACAACCCCTGAGTGTGTGTACATTCACCATGACATTGCACATGCTCACAGAGGCCAGAAGAGAGCACTGGGTACCCCGGAACTGGAGTTCCAGGAGATTATGAGCTGAAATGTGGGTTCTGGGTAGGGTCTTCTGGAAGATCTCTTATGCACCACTATCGTCTCCTGTTTGTTAGCTCCAGGATCCCAGCCTGTGGAATGGTGCAGCCCACACTTAAAGTAGCTATTCCCACCTCTGATGTGGGAAACATTTTTAAAATGGCGCCATCCTGCACTATACCCTGCTATTCTCTGCCCGGCAGTCTCACCACCTCTTGGCTAGCCCCAGTCAGCCGTCTTTCTCTCATTTGCCTGCCTCAGAGCCGCCTCTTCCTTCTCAGCCACCCCCCTTCCCCACCCCCATGGTCGGCAGTCACAATTCCCCTTCACTTAGTAAATCAAAACTCTAGAAACTTATAATTAATCAGTCAGATTGATAGATCAATGAATTCTCAGTTCTCAAGATGCCCAAACAGTCATTTCAGAGCCAATTGATAATGATATAAATTGCCCACCATGATAAGACAAATTGTCCTGGAATTATCCATCCTTTATATCATACTCACAGCTACCTGTGGCTATTTAAAGCCACTCGGAGTCTGGATCATCTTTCTCTTCCTCCATCTTCCTTCCTTCTCCCCCTTCCTTCTCCTCTGTCACCATCTCTGAAACTCTTCACTCTGACTCCCTTTTCCCTGTCCAATCACAGGCTTCTTATTGTATTAATATTTAAAGTGATTGGACAGGGAAAATTCTGCTACACATATCACCTAATGAATCAAGATAATCCCTCACAGACAGGCAGAGCGGCTTATCTCCTAGAATCTAGATCTTGTTAAATTGACATCAACCATTACATCCAGGAAGCAAAAGGAGATCAAAGGGCCAGATTGACAGCTCAGTGGTTAAGAGCAGATGCTCCACAATCAAAAAGATCAACACCCACCCTTATAATAAGCCCAGTGACCATGCATGCCTATAACCCCGAGAAGGCAGAAATACCAGGATCCCTGAGACTTGCTAGCTTCCAGCTCAGCTGCAGACATAAACCCCAGGTTTGGAGAGCAATCCTTTCTTAAAGGAAAAGGGTGGGATATAACAGAGGACTCTCTTTTTACCTTAGAATTAAAATGCAGATAAATGCATTGTGTGCGTGTGCATACACACATGCATTCCCACACACTAACTGACATGAACACTCATGCATACCATGGAGATGGTAGTTTGGATGAAAAATGGCCCCACACTCCCAGGCTCCTAATTGGAACCTAATTGGAGGCACTGATTGGGAAAGTTTAGGAAGTGTGGCCTTACTGGGGAAAAGGTGTCCCTGGGGCTCAGATTTGAGAGCTTGAATCCCGGAGCCTCTTTCAGTCCACACTCTCTGCTTCATGCTTGGGGTTCAAGTTGTGAGTGCTCATCTCTCCATCCCTGCCAATCATGCCTACTGCTCCTCGCCATGATGGACACTTAACCCAAATAAACCCTTCCTTTTATACCATGTCTTGGTTGTGGTGTTTTAACATAACAACAACAAAATAACACCGTCTTAAATAACTAAATCTTTTAAAAAGGAGAAGTAGATAAAATATTGCATCACACAACCCTCTTTAAAGGCATGGCCTGGGTGACCAAGAACTCCCACAATGCTTCACTTCTTTGGGGTTCACTTCTTCACAACATCATCCTGATGACAGCCTTATTACCTGGGTCTTTTGGGAATAATCAATTATAGAAATGAATAGTGGAATATATACATATGTGCTTGAATGATATTGTAGGCAATCACAAAATGAATGACCAATTCCTAATCCCCAATACCTGGGAATGTGGTCTTACTTGGAAATAAGGACTTTATAGATGTAAGCAAGTTGGGGATCTTGAAATAAGATCAACCAGGGTTGGAGGGGCCCGTAATCCAATGGCAAGCACCTCTATGGAGGGAAGAGGTGGTGCTTGAGACAAAGACGCATGGAAAACACTGTGCAAGTGTGCAGAGGCTGTAGATGTGATGTCACAAGCCTGGAACCTGGAAGAGTCTAAGAATTTCCTTCCCTGGACCTGCAGAGGGATGTGACCATGCCAGCTTTTAGTTTGATAGCTTCTGGCCAAGTTCAACATATTTTAAAAGCAACAATCAAAGGCACTGTACTAGAGTTTAACAAGAGTTTAAACCTCATTCTTCAGCATAGGATCAACTCAGAAAACATCAGAAAAGCCTCCATAGAACTGGGGACCCTGTCTTGGGAACAATTTTTTTAAAAAAGATACATAAGACGTCTATGTGGAAAATAGAAAATATTATTACAAAATGAAATATGCATTGGTTTATAGAGTGGAAACAGCTAGGGCAGTGTTTCTCAACCTATGGGTCATGACCACTTCGGGGGTCGAATTAGTCTTTCAAAGAGGTCACATTTCAGATATTTACATTATGGTTCATAACAGGAACAATATTATGTAGCAGCAAAGAAAATAATTTTATGATTGGGGGTCACCACAGCATGAGGAGCTGTATTTAAGTGTCATAGCATTAGGAAGGTTGGGAAGCACTGTTGTAGTGTGTAAAAGTGCCAAGAGTCCCTTCATAGAGCAGTGCAGGTATAGCATGGATTAAATGTAATTACAGGAAAGAGCTAGTCTGGGACTTGAGAAAACATGTGGGCTGTCTCTCAAGTGTGCACTGCAGTTCTAAAGTATAGCTGAGACACAAAAAGAGCTCTGAAGGCAGGGGCTCACTCTGCAGGCCACATAGACTTGGAGAGCCACAGCAGCTGAGACACAACAACAGACGGACCAGTGAGACAGAATGGAGAGCCCAAGCAGACCATGTATGCACAGACATGCATGTATAACACGATTTGTGTGAAAGATTTCCACCTCAGAGCAACATTCAAGAGACCGTTCAACGATTGTTTGAAAAGGATTTGGTCTTTCTGACATCGATTGCCATTGTGATAGGGTTGGGAGGCAGGGGCCTTTCAGAAAAGATTCCACTTTTAAGGTCGATTTGTGAAGCCTGGGTGAAGTCTCCTGGGGCTGGACAGATTCCATGGGATGCACTGTGACAAAGCAATGTCCTTCTCTGGGTTTACCTCTTGCAGATAAGCCCACGTCTCTACTTTGTGAGTTGATGCAGCTCAAGACCCTTACCAGCCACAGCTGCCAGATTCTGGATCTTCTGACCCCGGAACCATGAGCCAAGAAAAGCCCTCTCCTCTTGATGAAGGACTCCAGGGTGTGTGTCCTGTTATAGCAATGGAAAAACAGATTAAGACAAAGTCTGGGCCAAGGGACTCTTCATACAGTAAAGTGTTTCTCTTGCCGGCACCGCAGACCATACTCAGAAAACAACTCCCTGTCCATTGTCATCTAAATGGGATCAATAAGGCAATGGTTCTATAAAATGTTTTCCTGACCTAAGAATGAAGATGTTTAAAGAATACAATCAGACCATAAACATTGTTGGAAACGTTGGTTTTCTGCTTTTCACCAAACTAAGAACTTGCAATTGCCGAAAGATATCAGCCAGGGAGTGGAAGAGAGGCCTGGAAACCTAAGGATGTAGATCTGTCCAGAGTCACCAAGTCTCACTTAGTTCTCCTGGAAGGACACTGGATCCCACTCTCTTAGGGAGACATCTATCTGCTTGGGCCCCTCATGGTGGCTCTGAATTCTCTGAAGGTGTACTCCAGGTTCCTGGTGTGACTGGGGAGGGACCAGCCTCCTGTGAAGCTCTGGCCCTTGAGCTGCAGCCGGAAGGTTTCTGCTGCAAACCGTGTGTGGTCTGGAGACTTCGTGCTTCTGTGTTCTCCTTATTTGTTTGGTTTTCTTCACCTTGCTTTCTGTTCAGCTCTAGTTTCCTTCAGGCTTTTGGAAAGGCACAATGTTTAAGATGACGCCCTCAGTGTGGTTCTTAAGATCAGGAGAACACATAGGCTTTTTCTCCACCTCCAATCCTTACCTCAGACAAATACATGGCCCTTACACGCATGGCGAAAGCCTGTTCCAGCTGGTGTTGTGTGTGCTCAACTGTTTGAGCGCTAGGTTTCCCTCCCTGTCTTGACTTGTCTGCTTCCTTCCAGCTTCTTGCTCCAGCCGTTCTGGACTTTGCTGAAAACGAATGTGTTCTTGCAAACTGCACGTCGCATCCAGTTAAGTTCGCTCTCCCAGGAGCCATCATTTCCCTTCACAGAGAAGACATTCTTTTAACAGTTTTTACAAGGCAGGTCTCCTGGTGACAAATTCCTTCAAGTTTTGTTTATCTGAGAAAGTCTTGCTTTTACCTTCACTTTTGAAGAATTATTTTATTGTCTAGAGAATCCTAGGTTAAATATTTCCCTGCCCTCTCTTCCTGATTGCATTGTATCTTTCTGTCAATATCACTGACTACCATAGACAGGGTAAGTTATAGAGAACAGAGGTGGCACTGGGAGGGAGAGGAGGAGAGAGAGAGGGAGGGAGGGGAGGAGGGAGGGAGGGAGGGGAGGAGAGAAGGGAGGGAGGAGAGGAGAGAGGGAAGGAGGGAGAGGAGGGGGGAAGAGAGAGAACTCGAATGTGCTAGGAATGGGGAACAGTTTCTTCCCTTCCACTAGCAGCTGTGAATGAGGCCAAACCCTGCTCCCTAGATCCCCAGACCAAGGATGATCTTGAATCACAACTTCACTTGTATCTAGTGCCTCCCTACCTTGCAGTTCCTATCATAAAGGCTAGGCCAGGCTAGAACATGCAGCATGGAGTTTGCCCAGCTGCCTGAAAACCTGTAAGACTTATAGCCCCTCCTGCTTCATCCTCTACGAGCAAAGGCTATGGCTCTCTCTAGCTCAAGGCCCACAATGATGCCTGTGATAGGATGCCCCCTCACCCTACGCAACCAGGCACAGGTGTAGTCCACGATGCTCAGCTGCAGCGACTCATCCAGAAAAGGAGAGCAATAAGCCATAGTGAGCTCTCATTTAAGACACATTCAAACAACAAAAGGATGCCATTTTAAACTACAAGCCTATAGAGGGTCCAGGTGGACCTCTGATGTTCTGCCTTTGAAGGAAGTCAAAACACTCACCGAAGAGCAGGCTAGAGAACCGCCTGTGAAGGAGAACCTATGCTGACAGACTCTCTAGCACCGAGGCTGGGAATTCAGGGTCAGCTCTCTGTGGTGAGGGAAGAGAAGAGAAGACTCAGCACGCAATGGGAGTAGGAAAGGATGGTCCCAAAGCGGACCAGCAGTTCCTGCGTATCATGTGGACACAGGAGAAGATGAGTGGGAACACTGGTCTTCGGCTCACCAATGTTGCCCCTTCATCTTCTTCTGTGCCCATGGCCTTCCTGAACCCTAACCAAGGGTCTTTTGAATTTCTTCAGAGGCCATTCCACACTTGGAAGTGAAGCCTACAAGGCAGCCTGTGGGCATCCTGGCTCCGTCCATACTGACCAAGTGCCTCCAAGAATCACCCCCCTTCCCACATACATACCCCTCTCTTGCCTCATGGGATCATCAGAATTCACAACTCTTCCTCCCAGGACTGTGGTGAGGGCTGATTGTAACTGTACACTGAGTAGTGGCTGTTATTGCACATGGATGCACTGTAGCAGCTATGAGGTGAGCAATGGAACATTAACCAGATGACAATGGCTGTCACCGTGTGACCAGACCATGGCTGTCACTGGATGGTTCTCCTAATGTGAGTGCCATTGTTGTTTGTCACACACATTTTCAGCCTGGTCTGGGGTGTATGCTGTTGTGTTCCACAAAGTTTCATGTGTCGGAAGCTTGCTCCTTGTATGATGTGGAATCTCCAAGTGACAGAGCCCAGCCCAAGGTAGTTAGGTCACTGGGGGTGCCAACCACAGAGGGGGTTAATGCAGATCTCAGTGAACCCTAGTCTGTTCCCTTGAGAGTACATTACAAACACAGCAAGCCTGGGCCCTGGATCTCTCCAGCTTCTTGCCTTCCCATGTGACTGCTTCTTCTTACATGGGTTTCTACTGTAATGCCATCTCCCCTGTGACCCCAGAGCCGGGAGGTCCTCAGCAGAGCTGAGCAGAGTCTGGTGTCTATGTTCCCAAACTCCAAAGCATGAGCAAAAAAACCTTTTTAAATAAAGTTCCTAGCTTTGGGCATTTTGTTATAGCAACAGATAAATGAACTAATATAAAATTGTGTGTGTGCTTGCATGTGTCTCTGTTTCTATGTCTCTGTCTCTCTCTGTCTCTTTCTGTCTCTCTGTGTGTGCATGTGTCTTTGTGTTTCTCTTTCTGTGTGTGTCTGTGTGTGTCTGTGTGTGTCTGTGTGTGTCTATATCTATGTCTCTGTCTGTCATCTGTGTGTGCACGTGTCTCTGTGTGTCTCTGTGTGTGTCTGTGTGTGTCTATGTCTCTGTGTGTCTCTGTGTTTCTGTCTGTCGTCTGTGTGTGCACGTGTCTGTGTGTCTGTCTCTCTGTGTGTATGTCTGTGTATGCATGTGTGTGTATGTCTCTTTATCTCTTACTCTGTCTCTATCTCTCTCTCTGTCTCTCTGTGTGTGTGTGTGTGTGTGTGTGTGTGTGTGTGTCTTTTCCCGTAAAGTGGATATGGCTGATAGACTTTGATACAGTCTTTTGGTCAGAGGATGAATGGACCTTTCACAGTCAGGACGGCTCGTTCACAGCCTGAGGAACCAAGTGAACCCTTGATCATTCTGTTCCCAACACAATACACTAAACTCTACAACGGCATCACTAAAGGCAACCCAAGCCCAGCTGATTCATAAAAAGTGAAGAAAAAAGAAGAGAGGTTGCTGCCACAGAGGACAGGACTTCGTAGGCTGCAATGAACAGATGAAAGAGAGTCAGGAAGACCCATCCTGAGATACTGTGTGACAGACACTGTTGGCCGAATCATAAGCAGTCCATTTCCTTCTGTGAAGAACAGTGCTAACAAGTGATGTCACAGGTGTGTGAGTGGGCATGAAAAAAAAAAAAAAAAAAAAAAACTAAGACGAGTCACGGTCAGCCATTGCCTCTTTGTTCTAGAAATGTATGGGTCGCGCTACTACTCGGAGACAGAGGACGAATCAGCAAGGAGCTTTCTGAGGTTGTGTTTTCCTCTCAGGTCAAAAGTAAGAGCCTCCAAGAGGCACCATGACTCCCTCTTCTGTGTGGCCACAAGGATATTTCCCTTCGTAGATTCCAAGTAACCAAAAGAGAAGACCACATCTCAGCCATATTTCTTCCCTCCTGCTTCTTGTGTGTCTGTCTGTACGTTCTAGAATGTTGGGCAACATCCTTAGGCAGGGCCCACCAGATTCCAGGATATGACCGATGGTCACTGTCGCGAACTGTCGTGAAACGAAGCAGAGAGCAAATCCTTGAACTCGGAGGAGAGGTTCTAACAGTTTATTTATTCATAAACAGCAATAAGCAAATAAATGGCGAAATGGGCCCACAGTCGTTCACACACACGCACACGCATGTACGCGCGTGCTCCTCACTAACGTTTCCGGCTTAGCTGCCGTGGCCTGGCTCTGTGGTCCGAGACTCGATGTTTCCTGCTTTCCGATCCTCTGGAGCTGAGCTGCAGTGGTGCTGGCTTGTTGTCTGCGTGGGGGTCCGTGGGCGTGGAGACCGCGTGGGTTGGGCCCGGGGATCTGAGCGATTTTGCCATACCAGACCATAGTTTTTAAGCTTAATTCAGCCAATCAAAACTGAGGCGTTCCACACATTACTTCATGAGTTTTATCATCCGCGCGCACACACGCACTCTCTTTGGCTTGGTTTTCATAGATATCTAGGGCCAAGGCGTTGCCCCATCGTTGGTTCGGGCTGCAGGCATGAGTTGTTCTTATCACTCGCACCCACTCTGGGGCTGCGGGCTACAGGCAGCGGCGGTACAGCACTGGGGAAAATGCCTTCTGAGGCCGTGTATTCTTTATAGTCACACTTGCAACATGGTCCGGGTGGATACTGGTTAAGTGTGTCCCACAGTTTCATGTGTCTGCAGCTTGTTCCTTGTATGGTGGGGGAGTCTCCGAGTGATGGAGACCAACCCAAGGTAGTTAGGTCACTCTCCCTGGCCAGTCAGTCACAATACCCCAAAATGTCTGTAGATATTGCCCAATGTCCCTTGGGAAGAACTGCCCACACCCCTGAGGGGCTCCTGGGCCCTGCGGTGAGTTCATATTTTAGTTCACTATTCCAGGAACCACTGCTGGGACCCAGTAACATTCAGCGGAGAGGAGGCCTTCTTCATCCAGACTTTGTGGCTTTCAGGCTAAAAGCCCTCCTCCACCCTCCTCCCCGGACCCAAGAGACAAGTCACCTAATAAAGCAGCCAACTGCAGCTTTAACGAGGTCGGGCTTCCTCCTCAGGGGACTGAAAGTGAAATTCTAGACTCTGCTCTCTGCCTGGTCTTACTCCTGGGAATGTCATTTCCTTAACTTTCAAATCCACAGAGTGTCTGTTTATCAGATCTGTAGCACACTGCCGTGGGAGGTGGAAAGGTCTTTTGCATCTTTGAGGAGATGTCTGGCTACACATGGCCCTGAGTGGGTCTCACTTCTACGAATTCAAAAGAATTCCATTATTTCCTCAGTGGGGCTCAGTGGCCACCAGTTGCTGCCACTAAAGCTCTGGCTGTGTCCCAGATCTATCAGCTCCTGAGGGTTGGGGATCGAGACCTGGGTGGCTGTTATCCATTCACTGTGGACCAAAGATACACAGCACATGTGTATAACCGGGGGTGGGGGGGTGGGGGAGGGGGGGACGGGGGGGGGAGGGGGGTGGGGGGTGGGAACCCAGCCTCCCTCTACTCTGACCTCCATGCAAAGCACTGATGTGGTTAGCAGGGGAGAGGCCATCATTGCTTTCCCGGATATTTATTTTCCCACTTCTTCTTCTGATGGGTAGCTTGGGTTGACTGTGTCTGTCAGACAGCTGTCACAGTCCCCTTAGAGGGAACTTGACATGCACTGTGCTCTTCAACATGGGCTACCTGGCCTCTACAGCTGGCCGTAAGAGCTCCTGTCTCTGCATAACCCCCAGCTTTGGCCACACTAGGAAATCCTCTTATTGGTCCCTGAAAGACCAACCCAGTGTGATGTTGCCTGCTTCCTGCCAGAACCCAGCCAGGGTGTAGAGAGGAGAAAGGCTGGGCCCTTGGAGTCTGCTGAGACCCATTACCATAATTAAATGCTGAATGTCTGCCCTCTGCTCCTTAGAAATCCACCCCCTGACACTGAACTGGCCACAGGCTTCCTCTCACTAGTTCAGCTTTGACCTCAAAAACAAAACAAAACAACAACAACACCTTAATAGGCTAGCCTAGCAGTAGGGTTGCACACCTTTAATCACAGCACTCAGGAGGCAGAGGAAGGTGACGCTCCATGAGTTCGAGGCCAGCCTCGTCTACAGAGCTAGTTCCAGGACAGCCAGGGCTATATCTATGTCTATGTCCATGTCCATATCATTCATATATATATATATATATATATATATATATATATATATATATGAAAAAAAAAAGAAAAGAAAAGAAACTTAACAGGCCATACTCATTTTTGAAGCCACCCCAGCACCTACCCTGGCCCCCACAATGGCTGAGGTGTAGCACCAGATTCTCACAGGGGTAGCAAGTAGCCTCTGTACCAGCTCCCTGGCTGTAAGGAGGAAAGATTTTAAACAAAGGACGACAGTGTTCACAAAGGCATCTGCTTCATTCTCAGGGAGGGATCTGCCTATCAGGTCTGCGCCTTAATGCCATCCCTTCCCCAGAAATACATTGTCTTTCTCCCCTCACAGGAGGGGACTCTGCACAAAGGCAAGGCTGTTTGACTGAGCCGCTCATTTACATATCTCCATTGTTGAGAGACTTTAGGGAGCCAGGAGGAGGGAAGGGGAAGGAGGGGAGAGTACAGAGGGAGGGGGAGGAGAGAGGAGAGAAGAGAAAGGAGCTAGGGGGAAAATGAAGGAAGAGGGAGAGGAGGGGAAACTGAGAGAGGCATGGAGGGGGGGGCAGGAATGAGAGAAGGCAGAGAATGAATAGACAATACAGTCCAGCCCCCCTCCCCCCCATATCTCAGCTACTCCACCGAATCAACCACAGTAGGAAAATTCTGAAAATTGTCTTGCCTTTTCCAAGACAGATGCTGTTCCTAACAGCCCCGTTCTGTTCTCTCGCTGTGCCTCGTTTACAAGCTAAACTTTGCCTTAGGAGCAAAAGACAGTCTGCAGAAGTTCCAGCAGAGCGCAGCCCCTGGGAAAGAGGGGTGAGCACCCTGCAATCTCTCTCCCTGGGCCTCACATCTCACTAAGATGTGAATCAGGCAGACCGGAGAGCTGGAGGGGAGGGCAGATTCTCACATGTGTCCTGTCAGTGCAGAGAGTAACCACATGACTTTTGAGAAATGGTCACCAGGAAGTCACTGGCCCTGTGACCAGGCAATCAGGTGGAGTTTCTCAACCTATTCTTAAGCTCTGAGACCCCGAGTCACTTTTGTGAGAGTGGGAATCTTGTTACAATGGGGACTCCCGAGAATCTACCTTGCACAGAATCTGGATTAAAGGGTGGGGTGGGACCCAGGACCCCATATTTAAGCAAACACTCACATGTGGCTCAGAAACAGGAGTTCCCTGGCCCAGTCCTTGAAAACGCACCGCTAAAGACAGTGGCTATTGCTTCTAAGTGAGGCCACAGAAAAAGGGTGGCTTTCCAATGAGTTGTAAGAAGGACCTGCCGGTGAGCTGCCGTGAGGAAAAATTATGGCGAAGAACAGCCGGATAGGTGTGCCGGTTAATATGGGTTGCCAACGTGACAGGGTCTACATTCGCCTAGGAGACCAGCCTCTATGAGTGTTTATGAGGAAGCTGGTACTGAGAGGAAAAGACTCGCCCTAATAGGATGCAGAGTCTTGTGGCTGTGGTCCTGGATGCAGGAAAGGGAAGACAGGAAGCTGAGCGTTAGCTCTCTTCTCTCTCTCTCTCTCTCTCTCTCTCTCTCTCTCTCTCTCTCTCTCTCTCTCTCCTCTCTCTCTCTCTCTCTCTCTCTCTCTCCACCCTACTCCCCCCCCCCCCCCGCTTCCAACAGTGGAGGGGGTGGAGGCAACATCATATTCCTATCTCCAGACCGTTTACCCTTTAAGGGACTACTTTAAGGGACTACTGTGCCATTAAACTGTGAGCCAAAACAGTAAGCCGCTCTTGTCCCGTGAGAAAAGTGGCCAATGAGGAAGCTTAACAACCCAACCCAACTGCAAGGTCCGCGTGGAATGGGTCCAAGTGCAGAGCGTGGGAGTGGGTGGGGAAGAGCGGGCGTGGGTGGAGAGCTGCGGGCGTGAGTGGAGAGTTGCGGGCGTGGGTGGAGAGGAAGCAGAGTTCCAAAGCATTCAGGCTGGGATTCCCACCCAAGGTCTCACCGAACCACACCCCCAGCATCTGTTAAATGACAGCTGTCTGTGAGGAGCAACTTCGGACGGACGGACGGACGGACGGACGGGTTAGCGGAAACCCCACACTCTAGCTTGGAAACGGTTCAGCTGTCCTGGCCAGTCGAAAGGTCTCAGGAGTTCTGGAGACTCTTGTTTGGGCTCCAGCTTTGGAGATTTCAATTCAATGAGCCGGGGGACCGCCTAGCCCCCTTTTAAATTCTGTTTGTTTTCAAAGCGGAGCATCTCCTGTAGCTGAACCTGAGGCTCACCGCCGTAGCTGGCGGTGTACTTTGGAGGGATTAAGTTGAACCATATAAACTCGGCCTACAAATACAGCAGCTCCAAGTGGCTAAACTTGATATGTTTCTTGAGAGCTTGGCTTTGTTTATCTAATTCATTTCTGTTGTTACAGTAAAAACACCTGAGCCCAGCGAAGCCCAGGCCACCTGGTTTCAGATGCCGAAATCGGACAAGTTCGCTGTCTTGTCAAATCATATTGGTCTCCACTCTCTCACTTCACGTACAGCGCATGCGTGCACCCCTTCCCTCCCTCCTTCACCCCCCAATCACATTTGTTTTGAATGTATGTATGTGTGTAGATGCCTATGTGGAAATTAGATAACAATTCATGGAAGTTGGTTCTCTCCTTCCACCATGTGGGTCCCAGCAATGAAACTCAGGTCTTCAGACTTGGTAGCAAGTACCTTCGCTCACTAAGCTATCTTGCCCACCCAGCATTTTTTCCTCCATTGTTCCTCTTTCACTTGGGAAGATGGGAAGTCTGGAGGTAACCCACAGACTGACCATACTTCTGACACTAAGCACAAAGTTCAGGGGCCAGAGGCCCTGGTCTTAGACCTGAAAACTCACTGACAGGATTGTTTTTGTTGTTGTTGTTGTTGTTGTTACCAGATTTCCTTTAGAAATCCTAAATTATATACCCTCTAGTTTCTCTTTTTGGTATGTGGTCTGCCTTTCGTTAAAATTTAAATCGACTTGGTCATTGTACAGCGTGATGGGCCTCCCCATGACATTTCTATACGTGCAGGTCACATGCTTTTCTTACAGCACTGAGTTTCCTCAGAGGTTACCCAGTTTCCATGTCACCCAGGCCTCCCATGTCATCCTCAGACACTCACTCTTAAACCCTGTCCCAAGTCCAGGTTTCCTCCACCTCCCCGCTGTCCCCGTGCAGCCCTGCTGTTAATGTGTCCACCAGCAACTAAACAAGACCAACGATGACTCTCCAAGTTCGCAACCAGGTATTTTCATCGTTGGCAACTCTTCTTCACTTCTGGTGGGGGGGGGCGGTGATTTGGAGGTGCAGCCACAAAGCTGGGCCCCTCTGACTTGTAAAGCTACAATAGCTTTACATTATACGGGAATGGGAATGCCAGATGGAACGTTCGCGTGACCCCTTCACCCTCTGCTTGCTGATGGATGGATTTCATCCCACATGCTAGGAGGAATTTCCTTTTCCCTTCCTGTCTTGGCCTTCTCCAGTGCTGTTAGGCAGCGGGTGTTTGTTGAGACTTGAATCTTCTGCACTGCAGAAGACACTGTTCTGGTCTGCGCATGCTCTACCTCCAAGAGCAGCAACTCTGTAACAGGTCAAGAACAGCAACTCTGTAACAGATCGAGGATGTTATCCGGGTGATAGGTCACCCTTCCCCCAGGCCGCAGACAGACCCCATAGCCACTTTGGAGCAGCTCTGAATGTCAAGGGGGGAAGAATCTGATATTACATTTAGTCATTGTCTGACCACTTTCTAGATGGGGTGAGTTCAGGAGGGTTTGTAGGTTTTCATTGCCCACGGGTTCCATGCCGGTGGGAAACGTTCATCAAAACATCTACACCAAGCAGCAGGACCCTGTGAAAAAGAAACTCCGGCTGAACCACCTGTCTGTGGAGGCGTATACTGCCTCAAGCCTTTGAAACATAAACGCCAGGGTTTATGGACTCCACGGAGGACCCCAGACACAGGCTGTTTGTGTAGATCCAGGAGCCATTTGGCATCATGCGGATGGGGACAGGCAGGATGCCAGCTCCATATGCCTGTTCCCAGCTGTGGATTATGATGTCTTCATGGCTGCCTTTCATCACAGCTTCCTGCACGGTGCCAATGTGAAGCCCTCCAGGAATCCCCCCCACACACACACACCAGCACACTGAAAAGGGGGTAATGTCTGAGATGCCCCGCCACCCACACTCTTGGCTACAAATGCACTGCAGTCAGCAGTCCGTGCATGTGAGAGAGATGGGGTGTCTGCAATATCCGTGGGGCCTTAAAGACCCCAGGACCCCTCCTCAGCAGTGCAGGATCATTAGTAACAGCCACACCAGGCTTTCTTTCCCACCCCCATCACCTCTGCAGTGGCACTAAACCAAATATCTGAGGCAGGAGGGGTGCCCAGAAAGGCTACCTTCTCAGTAATGGAGTCTGGCTGAGGTGTCTGTGACCAGCGCTTACAGACTTTAAATGCCGAAAGTGGGATAGTCCTGGTTGCACTGGAACCAAGAGATGACCTTACCTAGAGGCCCCCATTCCTTCTCTCACAGCTCCTATAAAGCCCAAGGTGTCGATACAATAGACCCTATTCCACCATAGGAAGGCCATAACCCTGATCTGACTCCCCGTGTGCGCAGGTGCAGCCGACCCATCATGGGCACCTAAAGAAGGCTGCAGGTAGAAGGTAGAAGGAAAACCGCATAATGGAAAATATACTCCAGGAGGTCTGGGCCAGGCATGGAGGGTAACCCCTGAGGCTCTCACCAGCCAGTATGCTTCAGCAACCCGGTGCAGAGTGATTGAAGACCTCACACAGTGTTCAACACTGTTTAAACACCTAGAGGCTGTTTCTAGCCTCTGGCTCTGGGGGAATAAGAGTGGGATATTCTAGACCATTTAGTGTGGAAAGCTTTGATGCCACAGCCACAGGAAACTAACTACCTGTAGGGTGTGAACCTGTGATTATGAACTTGAGGGATGGGTCAGAACACAGAGCAACCAATCAGAGACTTGGACAGTCGGGACCATTAGGGCAGCTGGTAAGGTCCTGAGGTCCAATCACCCCCGGTACCCTGATGTTTAGGCCAAGCTGAGTCCCTGAGAGAAGCTCTACAATCAACCCCTGCCAGCGCCAACCTCGGTCCCTAATTGCTGCTTCCTCTTCTGAGCCTTCCTGGTGGTCTCTCTTCTTGATACTTTCAAGTCTCAAACCCTGTTCCTATAAACAGAAAAGGAGACGTGGGTGCCAAGTACATTCCAGGAAGTCTCTGACCCCAAGTTGGTACGCCATTCCAGTCACTGGACTCAGAGAGTCACTGAGTGCACAGGAAATCCAGTAACGTGTTGGACGGCTCAGGGGCCGTGAGGGCCATCAGGCCACTTTCAGATCTCCTTCCTGCTCCTGATAGGTCAGGTCACTCCTGCAGGGAAGCCGTGGCACCTTCAGGGAACAAGAGGTTGCCAGAAAAAATGAGAGTCAATTCATAGAGTCTAGTGACTGGTGCCAAACATTTTTTTTGCTATGTATATGGTTTGTGTTAAATCAGTAAAGCTGGTGCCAACAAAGATGCATTTGCCATGAAAAGAGAAAAGGAAACAAAATATATAAAATGCACATATTTGGAGCTTAAGAGGCAGCTCAGTGGATAAGAGTGATTGCTGCTCTTGCAGAGAAACATAGCTAGGATCCCAGGACACATGTCAGGAAGCTCATAATGGCCTGTAACTCCAACTCCAGGGGATCTGACACCTCTTTCTAGCTCCTCCTACAGGCATGGGCAAGCAGACAGACAGACAGACAAACAGACACACATATACATACACACACACATACACAAGCTCATCATTGGCTATATTGTGGGTTTGAGGCCAGCCTGGGTTCCTGTCTCAATAAGGAAGAAAGAAAGAAAGAAAGAAAAAAGAAAGAAAGAAAGAAAGAAAGAAAGAAAGAAAGGAAGGAAGGGAGAGAGAGAGGAGGGAGAGAAGGGAAGGGAAGGGAAGGGAAGGGAAGAAAGGAAGGAAGGAAAGAAGGAAAGGAAGGAAGGAAAGGAAGGAAGGAAAAAAGGAAGGAAGGAAAGGAAAGAAAGAAAGGAAGGAAAGAAGGGAAGGAAGGAAGGAAGGAAGGAAGGAAGGAAGGGGAAGGGGAAGGGGAAGGGGAAGGGGAAGGGGAAGGGGAAGGGGAAGGGGAAGGGAAGGGAGGAAGGAAGGAAGGAAGGAAGGAAGGAAGGAAGGAAGGGTCAATGAAATGATTCCTAGTGATATGCTGCTATATTTGATGGGAGCAAATTCAGAGACCCACAGCCAAACACTATGTGGGGCCATGGGAACCCACAGAAGAGGAGGAAGCACTGTAGGAGCCAGAGGGGTCCAGGGCACCATAAGAATACGGCCCACAGAATAAATTAAGCAGGGTTCATAGAGGCTCACTGACTTGACAATCATGGAGCCTGTGTAAGTTTGAGCTAGGTCCCTCCATATATGTTACGGTTGTATAGCTTGGAACACTTGTGGGGGTAGGAGTGCCTCTGAGTCTTCTGCCTGCTCTTGGGACCCCTTCTCTTTTACCCGGTTGCCTTGTTCAGACTTGATATGATGGTTTGTAGCCGGCCTTATTGCAACTTGTCGTTTTGTTAGTTTGTGTGATATCCCTGGGAGGTCTGCTCTTTTCTGAAGGGAAAAAGAGGAGTGGATCTGGGGGAGAGAAGAGTGGTGGGAGGGACATCTGGGAGGAGTGGAGGGCAGACAAACTAAGGTTGGGATGTAATATATGAGAGAAAATAAATTTACCATGTTATGCATATTTTAACAATTTCAGAAAGAACCATCACTGAAGAAGTGGAAGAAGGCATGGGAATGTCTTATACACAGTTTACAACTTGAATGTGAGTCTAAAATTATTTCAAAATGAAAACCGAAAAGTAAGGGAAGGCTGGACCAGGAGACTGCTCAGTGGTTAAAGGCACCTGCTGCCAGGTCTGATGACCTGAATTAGATTCGTGGGACCCAGGTGGTGGAAGGAGAGGACTGACACCTGCACTTTGTTCTTTGACATTTGTGTGCCAAGGCAATGTCTGCACACACACACGCACACACACACACACACACACACACGCACGCACGCACGCACGCACGCACGCACACCATGCACGCACGCACACCATGCACGCACACACACATGCACACCACACGCACACATGCACACACGCGTGCGCGCGCGTGCGCGCACGTACACACACATGCACACATGCGCGCACACACACACGCACATGCATGCACGCACACGCACGCACGCACACACATGCACACCACACACACCACACACACACACATGCACACATGCGCACACACACACACGCACATGCATGCACACACACACATGCACAGACACATGCATGCATGCACACACACACATGCACACACACACACACATGCACACACACACACTCATGCGCATACACATGCACACACACGTACGCACACACACAGACACGCATGCACACACGCACACATGCACGCACACACACACACACACACACGCACAGAAGCAGGTAAAGGTGTAAGGAAGGTATTTTAAATAAGAAAGGAAAAGTATCTGAAGCAATCCTAACAAGGGTAACAGGACACTTATAAATATGTGAGGAAATTACACAAAGATACTCCAGATATTTGAGGTCACAGGTACAGGAGTAAATGGGTTTTTTCCACTTCTCTTCTACTCTACTGGGTTTACAAAGCACACCTTTGCCCTCACAACGATGGGGGCAAACAGCTTTGCTAACGCCGCCTGCTTCCTTTCTTGTGCTGTGGAGACTCTCTTTTTCACAGTCAAGAATGAAAATCATCTTGTCTTCTTCAGATTCCCAACAGTTTCCCCGGGTTGTAATTTATAGATGCAAAAGGAATTACTGTCAGCACCCCTACTGTCAGTGGAGACGGAGCGCGGCCCCGTCAACTGCCACAAAGGAAATAAGGCCTGGGCAACGCTGGAACGCTGATACTGTCCTCTGACTCCAGCACCCCATCCACACTATCTCAAGCCTGCCCCAACACTGCAGAGCAGGCATCTGTAGAGCAAAAGTGTCCATGGCACACAAAGTTGGTTACCTGGCTATCTGGTAGTCTTGAGGTTGGATTGTGCTTCAACTATATGTGTGTGTGTGTGTGTGTTTGTGTGTGTGTGTGTGTGTCTATATGTGTGTATGTGTATGTGTATATGTATATATGGTAGAAGGGGTTAGGGGGTTGATATTCCACTATTATATACATATAAATAGATATATACTATTATATATTATATAATACATTATATATTTGTACATAATGATATTTATACATTATATATATTACCTATAATAGTGGAATACCAACCCCTACTGCTTTACCTCACGGGGGTTAGAGACTGAACGCCTCATGTCTCTCCTTGTCAAAATTCATAGTTTCAAACCCAAAGTGATCCTGTTAGAAAGTGTGGCCTTTGTGGAGTGGCATGCTTAGGATGTAAGTGTTTCCCCCAAATGTGTTGGAGACTTGTCTCCAGGTGGCAAACTATCAAGGGTGATTGGATCATGAGAGCACTAAGTACACCAATGAACTTAGGCCACGGGTCAATTCAAAGCTGAATGAGCTATTAAGAGGTTATTGGGTCCAGGGTTGTTTTGCAGGGGCTCTCTCTGTCCCAGCATCTCTGTTACTCTCCATTCTTGTCTGTGATGAGACGAGCTCCTTTGCTGCCTGTGATCCCACTGTCATAGAACACACGCACACATACACACACACACTCAAACACACATACATATACACACATACAAACACATACACACACACTCACACATACACATTCACACACACACTCACAAATACATACATTCACACACTTTCACACACACACTCACACACACATACATACACTTTCACACACACACACACACACACACTCTCACACACACCCCTCAGAGTAAAAGCAATGGCCAGACACCTCTAAAACCATAAGCCAAGGTATATTTCCATTTAAATTCTCTCATGGGTACTTGTTACTAGGTCTCTCAGGTACTCATTACTAGGTATTTGCCAGTGATAGAAGGGCTAATACCAGAGGAAATAGGTTCCAAAGATGTTAGAAGGATTAGCCCCTTGTGGCGGGATCAATGCCTTCATAAGGAAGGGAGGCACCAGTTCTCTCTATTTACCATATGAGGAGCCAAGAAGGAGGTAGCTCGGCAGAGCTCAGCCGCGCCAGAAAACTGGACATAAACACCCCACTCTTTCCTCATCAGGATCCTGTGTTATGGTGGCCACTCTGACCCAAATGGTGTCTTATTACAGACATCTTCAAGTTAGGATGACATGCTTAAAGTGGATGCTGCTACAATATAACTGAAATCTTTGGAAAAAAAGAGAAATTTGAACCCAGAGACAGACATGACAGAGTAAAGAGAAAAGCCGTCTACAAGGCAAAGGTAGAAGCCCAAGGCCACCAGGAAGAAGCAGGAGAGTCTGACTCCAGCATCTGGGAAGAACCAAGCCTACTACAGCTCGCTCTGGGCTTCCAGCCTCCAGAACCACCAGCCAGCACACGCCTCGGTGCTGTACCACCGCTCTCTGCTACTTGACAGACGAATAAGACAGAAGGCACCAGTCCAAGATGAACTGAACAACATTAAGAAACAAAGGCAGTGGTTTTGATTCAATGTTTCATTTTGATATTTTCAGTAAGGTTTTATCTGTTGTATGAGGAGAGTGAGTGGGGATGCCAGTCTGAATTCTTTTGGGTCAGGTGAGGGCAGAGCTGGAGTGCTTGCCTCATTGGGGGGGGGGGGGCATTGTAGATGGATGGGGAGCACTATGGATGGATAGGGGAGAACTATAGATAATGAGGAGCACAAATGGGGATGGATGGGGAGCACTGAGGATAGATGGGAGCACTACGGATGGATGGGGAGCACTGAGGATAGATGGGAGCACTACGGATGGATGGGGAGCACTGGGGATGGATTAGGGAGCACTATGAATGGACAAGGGAGAATTATGGATGAATAAGGAGCATTGTAGATAGGAAAGCAGTATAGACTAAAGTTTCATGTGGTATTTCTTTTTTGGGGGGAGTGTGGTTCGAGACAGGGTTTCTCTGTATAGCCCTGGCTGTCCTGGAACTCACTCTGTAGACCAGACTGGCCTCGAACTCAGAAATCTGCCTGCCTCTGCCTCCTGAGTGCTGGGATTAAAGGTGTGCGCCACCACGCCCGGCTTCATGTGGTGTTTCTACATACGCCTCCTTTGCTGAGGGATTTGCAGTTCTGCCACAACAGAATAAACATTTCTAATTCTTGCTGCCACAGCTTTTCTCCATCCACCGAGGTGGATCTGGATGTGCCAAAAAACGGTGTCCTACAAGACTTGTGGAAATCAAAAGCTTAATTATACAGGAACACTTGCTAGAGACAGGGACAGCATGTAGAGTCATGCCTTTGTGAAACACATAGGAATGTCAGGATCAGAGTCCCAAACTTCATACGAAGCAAAACATTAGACAAGCGGGGCCCTTGCCGTGTGACGGGGAACATTTGGAGAAAAGACGGAGAGCAGATGGCAAAGACGAAAGTCGACGGTGGTCACAGAAGTTTTAAATAGAGTAAGAGATGGCTCAGCCGCGGAGCACGAACCAGTCACTCTGTCACTCACAACTGTTGGCAAAGTCATTTTGCTGGGCCAGGCATTGTGAGCGCAGTGGCTGACGTGTTGTGTTCAGATGGAAGACAACTTTGTCCACCAGGGGAACATTTGTGAAAGTTTGCCAGGGACTTGAATCATGAACTTCAACTATGAAGTCTTGGCATCTGTCCTGACTTTTCATGGGAGGTTTGGGGTGGTGAGGAAGCACACATGTTTTTGAGAAAAATAGTAACTGATGGTGGAACATGGTGTTTCTATTATAACCCTTAAGCAGAGCTTCAACCTATCTCAAGACCTTGGGGCGGGGCAGGTTAGCATTCTCATTTTGAATGCTAACCTGCTCCCTCAATGTCAGTGATGTTGTTCTCTTTGGTCAGGTTCCTTTAAGCACAGATACTGAAGTGGAACGATAATGCTGGCCAGGTTTCCTTTTGACGAAAGATTTGGCTGGCAGCTAACTTTCTGTAAGAAATTTTTGATGAAAGAGGTTGTTTAATGTGCTTGGTTACTGCTCTGTTTCAGCAGATAGGAGTCTAAATGACTTTTGACTGTTAATCTATTTTTTCAATCCCCTCACAAAAGAATCGGATTTGCCACCGTCGCTAACAGTCAAAAGAGCCTAATGAACTGGGCTCCTTGGAGAAATTAGCTGACTCTAGGGTGGAGCAAGGGGTGTTCTGGGTGATTCTGAGCAGTGCCTGGAAGCAAGGAACAAGGAAGCAGGCAAGGCAAAGAGCCAGAGCCAGCCGTGAAGATTCAAAGCCAACACTGAAACCAGAACAACAAACTAGATAATGCAGTATTAGATTATAACCCTGAGCATAAAATAAATACCCGTGTTTCCATGTGGATATACGTGACCATGCAAACAATGTAATGGAGGAAAGGAGTCACGTGATCCGTGTAAATGTTCCTTCTCTAGGAAGTGGGCTCTGTCCTGGCCATGTTCACTTTGAGAGCAGACTAGCCTTGGTGACCTACCAAGGCTATGGAAAAGAAAGTGGGAATTGAGAGTTTCCAATAGAGAAAGATGCTAACTGTATTTAAGTACAGGAAGTGGGACCACACCCACACCTATGGCCTCTGACAGCCTGGTGGGGTATGCTGGGAGAGGTGCTCCATCTCTGCTGTTCTTTATAAATCCTGTAACTCTGTCTGACCATGATGAAAACAGACACTCTCAGATGAAGGACATTCGACAGGACCCCGGCCCATTCCCCTCAGGTCTCCCAAGGTCATGGAGACAGCACAGGGACAGGCCGTGGCAGACGACACGTTGAAAACACAACTGCAATGGAGTGGGTCCTGTGGCAGGAGGAAGAAGGGTCTGGATAGGTCTTCACACACTAGGCCTCAATGCCAGCCTCTTGGTTTGGACCAAGGTACAAGGGTCGCATGAGATGTAAAGCTGGCGAGGAGACAAGACGAGGACCATTAAAGGATTCTTTGTATTATCTCTGCGACTTTTCTGAAAATCTAAAGTTATTCAAAATCGAAAGTTGAGTTTTTTTGTTTTTTTAAAGGCAAGATTTCTGTGTTAGTGTTCCGTTATTGTTATATATGTTTGGCATACAAATTAGTGTTTCGTTGTTATACATATTTGGGACAGTAAACTTACAAACAGCAAAGGTCTCTTCCTCCCTCCCTCCCTCCCTCTTTCTTTCTTTCTTTCTTTCTTTCTTTCTTTCTTTCTTTCTTTCTTTCTTTCTTTCTTTTTTTTCAAGACAGGTTTTGTCTGCATAGCCCTGGCTGTCCTAGAACTCACTCTGTAGATCAGGCTGGCCTCGAACTCAGAAATCTGCCTGCCTCTGCCTACCAAGTACTGGGACTAAAAGCATCTGCCACCACTGCCCGGACAATGGTTTATTTTGGCTCACAGTCTGGGTGGTTTCAGTCTATGACCTGCTGGCCCTGTTGTTTTGAGCCTGTGGAGGGGTGTCACATTGGGGGTGTGTGGCACAACAAACTGCTATTACTATGGTTTGGAAGTGAAGGAGAAGGAAGAACCCCAGACCCACAGCCTCCTTCAAAGGCAACCCTCTAGCTCCCCTAGCTCTGACCACTTCTAATGGGTTCAGCCATCTCCCAGTAGTCACAGGCCAAACACCAAGCTGTTAGCGCATGGGATACGCAAGATCTCAGCTAACAAAGATTCTGGGGCAAAATGAAATTCCACAAAAGCATTTTGAAAAATGCTGGTAACGAAACGCTAACACAGGCGCTCAGTCTCCCAAGAAGATGCACACAATTTAAATTCCTTTTTCTTCTTTTTGCTTATTTTTAGGTTGTTTTGATGTGAACCCTGTCCCTCAGGAAGGAGATAGCATGCCTCCAAGTCCCTAACACAGATCACGACTGAGCACTCAGGCCTGGCAACTCTACAATAACACAACCACACAGCCAGGGTACTTAGGCTGTTATCTTCAGTCCCTATTTTTTTCAGAAATTCTCAATTTGATGTGTCATCCCCTGCACCATGGCAAGCGTGAAGAATGAGAAGAAAGTGGGTATCATATACTGTGGCGGAACCTTCCCCTAATGAATAAAGATTTCAAGGGACCAATCACTGGGCGAGAAACTAGTATTCAATTTTCGTAATCTATTTTAGTTATAAATCCTCCAGTGGCACATCCCAGCGGATCCGCCACTTAAACCAGGGGCCTCTCGCTACCTACATTACGTCTTCATGCTCTCTCCGGTCCAAAAAATAAGTTTCTTTCTCTTGCCTCCCCTCTTCCTCTCTCGGACCCGGAAGTCCCGCCTACTCACCCAGCGATTGGTTCCTTAAAATCTTTATTCATTAGGGGAAGGTTCTACCACATCATACCCGAATCTTGAATTGTACGATGGTTTGGGTAAGTCCTTCACCGTTGGAGCATTCAAGCTAGTGAAGGAGGCAGAAAAGGTGGGAACTGTGTGGCCTGGATGTGGGTGATGTGGATAATGGGGGTAGTATCGTCTAGACTAATGCTCGGGTTGGGATTCAGGCAAGATGGAATCCCTCATACCCCTCACCTTAAGAGGGAACACAGAAGATGCTGGGCTGGGCTGGGCTGGGGGGTGACATCACTAGTTTGGGTCATAATGAACTGAATGTTGACTTTCCCTGGGATTCGATAAACACTGCTGACACTACCGAGTGTCCGTTCTAGAGATAAGTGTTTGAGAGTCAGAAATCTCCTGCTGAGCCATGTGCTTTGGAGTGAGAGAATATGACAGATTACATCAGGATTTCATAAGCCTTCCACACAGCACTCCTATAACTCGGTGCCTGTGGGCACCCCAACTGTCTCTCTGGTTTGTTTGAAAAAGTCTGTGTTGGAGGTCAGACCATCAGCCTGGCCCCGTGGTCTGCCGCCCTTGGAGAGAGCCTTCCCATCGCCCTGTTTAGCTAGATGTGGGTCTCTCTCCTCCCATATGTAAAGACCTCACAGTTTCTACCAAATGGTTGCCTCTCAACTGTCACCTCCCTGAACATATTAAGACTTTATAATGAAATCTCCTGCCATGCCTAAGGTCTCATGCAAACTCCAAACTCAGGAAGCCTTTTAGCCATATCAACAGTAGAAGGTCCCTTAACCAATAGAATCAGTCGGGTAGTATCCGTGTCCCTCAGGAAGTAACCTTATCTGCAATAGTGTCATTGCAGAACCAATTGAGGGGGATACTGAAGCAAGGTGGGCCCTAAACCCAGTTACTGATATCCTTAGGAAAAGGCTTTGTAAAGACTCAAAGACACATAGATGTCATGAGAAGCTAGGCCATCAGAACAGAATGGACCAAAAAACCCAAGGTTAACGACCAGAAGCAGAAGAGGAGGGAAGAGCCCTGCCCTAGAGGCTCAGAGCACGGCCTTGCTAGTTTCATTCTCCATAGACTTGGAGATGAAGATGTTTTTCTTTTGAACCATAGAGTTTGGGGTAATTTTCTATAACAGACCCAGGAAGTTACGACAGCCAGAAACACATGGGGCTTCTAAGGTGAATGACCCATGAAGCTACAATTTACAGCAATGAGTCCGCATGGCCTCGGTTTGTTCAATGACTACAGACTTCCCTAAGTAGTAACTCCAAGCACCTAAGTATTAACCCTAGTATCCAACTCCAAACCAATCAGAAGGAAGCCACATAAGCTCTTCAAACCAGTCACAAAAGATGCCGTACACCCAGCATCTTAGTTACTGTTACTATTGCTGTAACAAAACCCCACAACCAAAAGAGCCAGTTGGAGAGGAAAGGGCTTATTTGGCTTATAATTCTACATTATAGTCTATCACTGTGGAAACTCAAGCAGGCCAGGAACCTGGCTGGAGGCAGGAGCTGATGCGAAGGCCATGGAAGAGTGATGCTGCTCACTGGCTTGCTCAGCCTGTTTCTCATGGTACCTAGAACCACCAGCCCAGGGATAGCCACACCCACAACGGGCTGGGCCTTCCCCCTATCAATCACTAATCAAGAAAATGCCCTACATCTGGATCTGATGGAGGCACTTTCTCAACTGAGGTTCCCTCCTTTCAAATAACTCTAGCTTGTGTCAAGTTAACACAAAACCAGCTGCCACATCTAGATAGGTCACCTCCAGGTTCCTTGTGCCGAACAGAGAGCACCCAAAGCCTTTCTCTTGCCACCCTCTGCCTGCCTGCCTGTGAATGTGGCAAGCAGGAGTGAGCTCTGGTGTCTGCCTATCTTATTTCAGCAGCTTCAAGTAAGCACCCGGATTCCCTCTGGGTGGGTTTCACTAACCTGCATCTTCTGTTTGTAAATGACTGGTTGGCTACAGAAGAACATGCATGATGAAACACCACACACACACACACACACACACACACACACACACACACACACACACATACACACATACACATACACACACACACAGAGTGGCTTAAACAACAACAAGCTATGGCCTACAGTTCTGGAGACTGAGGTCTTAGACCAAAGTATTGTTGAGTGGATCCTTAGAGGACTTAGCTTCAGGTCGCTGCCTTCACACTGTGTCCTTGAATTCCTGGTGTTACCTCTGAGTGTACACATTTCCTCTTCTTACTAGGACCACAGTGAGGCCCAATGAGGGCTCACCCTATGGACCTCTAAATGCACTCACACCCATCCATGTAAGCACCGTTCATTTACCCTCTATGGTGGTTACACTTACTGCCGACCTGACTAACTTTATATTACCTAGGGAATTGTGGATACACATCTCTAGGTGTGTCCACTTGCGCAATTCTGAAGAGGGTTAACTAAGCAAGCAGGACCTCTCATGAATGGGCATGTACCATCCTCTAGGGTGAGGGCTCAAAAGGATAAATGCGAAGGAAGGTGAAAGGCAGAAGGCAGGTGAGCACGGACATTTCTCTTCTCTCTGCGTGTCCCTCAGCCAGGATGTGAACTTCTCTGTTCTCTTCCATGATGCTCTCTTCGCCATGATAAAAACTGAACCACATTTTTATCAAGTCTTTAAAATTCTCTTCTGGTGATGGATTTAGCTAGAGTGATGAGAAAGGTAACTAATACGTCATCCATCTACCCACAAACCTATCCTTAAGTACATGCTTGGACGCTGCACACAGGTGCAGGAATAAGTAAGGGGTGGTTCCAGGCTCTTTCTAATGCAATGACTGTCATGCAGTATATTCAGGGCTGCATCACAAAACTGAGAGGACTCAGAGGAGGTAGAGCACATCCCACCCACAGACCCTTCTCCTTCAAACCTTTCCCAGAAACCAATCTCCTATCATGCTCACCCTCGTGCCCACTTTCCCTGAAGTACAAAGTTCTGCTAAAGAGCATGGGTAAACTCCTCCAGATGCCATGCTCCCCAAAGCACCCCCCCCAGGGGCCTTTCCATTCTAGAGTCCTCTGGGTTAGCTGTTTGGGAACTGGGCTCAGAGACAGATGCTATTGCCTATGAACCAAGAGTCCTCTGAGGCATCGTTTCTCAATCCTGGCCTTCAAGGGAGGTCCAGTTTGACTTCATCTTTCTGCCATGATTTGCTGATATGTCTCAAAGCAGACAGGATGAGGAGAGCCATACTGCTGAGAACATTTCATTCTGATCTTTTTTTTTTTTTTTTTTTTTTGAATCTGAATAGAGGACAAATTAAAGTTTGCTGAGCAATCAGCTGTGAGTTATAAAAACTATAAAATCTCCAAGAAGCCGGTTTGTGCTCATCCTGAGAATCCGTTTCCTGGCGATGCTTCACACTTCCAAGGATTGGAGCCCAGAGACAGGTCAACTCTAAGGTCGCTGTGATTCTTCAAGAATGGCCAAAATGACAGCGAGAATGGCTCACGTAATTGAAGTGGCCGTGGGTGGGAAGGACACTTGAATTTGGCTATTTGGAACTCTGACTCAGAAGACACAATTTGTATCTCCCTGGCAGGGATACTTATCCAACCGTGGCCCTGTGTCATCTGGTTCTGACTAATGGCCGTGACTAGTTGAGAGGGATCATTCTGATTCACACCATCATAGTCGTAGTTGTCCTCCATTTAGACTTTGAGCAAAGCATCCCCTTTTGATATGCAAACGAGGGCCCAGATTTGGGGGTTCTTTGCAATAGAGAAGAAGGAAATGGCTTGAAATGGGAAGCAGCTGGATGACAGGGGCACGGAACCACTCTTCACAGAGACAGGAATGGAGTCCAGCGTCGGGTACTTGATGGCCTCAGCAGACTGGCGTCACCATGGCTCTACCCAAGCATTGCTGTGCTCATGAAGGGCCCTGCACATTTGCTGTGGGTCGAGGATGGCTGGGATGTGTGTCCCTGAATGATGCATGCATTGAAACTTGATCCCCGTTGTGAGGGTATGAAAATGCAATCCCACTTTGTTTAGAGGTGGGGCCTCTCGGAGCTGATGGAGACACCATGAGGTGATGAGGATGGAGCCCCGCCCTGCCACTGAGTACCAGGGGCTCCATAGGAAAGAGAGACTGGAGGATGGGTGGACACAACTGTCCCACATCTATAAGCAGGTGCCAATCTCGGACCAGTACCCTGAGCTGAGTGAACTCCTTTATTCTGCCTAAGGCACTTAGTTATAATCATGAAAAATAGACTGACACCAAAAGCAAAATAAGAAAGGATGATAAAGTTTGGAAAATTGGGGTCCTAACCTCTGCCTCCCTGTTAGGTTAAATCATTTTCCAAACACTTAACAAGTGAGCTTACATGGATCCTGCTGAGAGCACAGAAAGCCAAATGACCCATGCATCATGAATGGGGAACTCTCTCTGTCTCTGTGTGTGTCTCCCACCCTCTTTCTGTCTCAGTCTCTGTGTGTGTGTCCTTCTCTCCCTCTTTCCCTCCCTCTTCTCTTTCCTCTCTTTCCCTCTTTCTCTGGTCCTCTCCCATGAGGCAACCTCTTAAAACACTTTTTTTTTTTTTTTTTTTTTTTTTTTTTTTTTTGGTGTCTGACTGCAGAAGTCCTGGCTCAGCACAGGTCAGAGCTCCATGACCATGCCTGTGAGACAGAGAATCTGACACCTCACAGTGTCCTTGTGAAGACAACGTCAGGGCACAGCCAACCGCATCCTGAGGGCTGAAGGCAGCCGTGGTCGACTTTTGTATGTCCACCGAATAAAATGGATTTTCTATTTTAGATCCTTGCAAAAGGAAAACAACAATTCAATGGACGTTTTTGTTTGTTAGTTTGTGGTTGTTGTTGTTGTAGTAGTATAAAAACCAAAGAAAAACAAAAACAAAATCTCTAAACTGAAAATATCGCCTGTGTGGTCCTTTGGAGATAAACTTGGCAGATCTCTATTTAAGGGGGTTTTCTTTTTTTTAATTAATTGAACTCGTGAGGAACACATGGAAAAGGTGGAAGTTTTATTCCCAAGCCAGGGAACTTTCTGGAAGTCATTTCATGGTCAGAGAAATGTTGAATGAGTATAGCACATGGGTAAAAATCGTAAGATTTGCAGACTCTATGAACCATTACTCTCTGGCTGTCTCTCCATGTTAGTCTGCAGGTCACCCATTTAAATAAAACATCCTAGACGAGGTGGCTTCTACTGCAGTGTCTATTGGCCCACCTTTCTGCCAGAATGAGGTGGTTTCAGGCCAGCCTCCTAGCTATTGCTGCAGCCGCTGCTCTCTCCCCTGTCCTCGAATGATCTTTGCTGTCTGGTGTCCCTGCTGCGATTAGATCAGGTCTCACCCCAGTGGCCTCATTTGAATTTGTCTCTCAAGGTGTCACATTCTGAAGTAATAAGGATTAGGGCTTCAACATATGAATTTTAAGAACACAAATCACCTTAATGTGCTCTTGGCAAATGAGATTAGAATTTACCAGTGTGGTTCCTTACCGATATTGCCTTTGGTAGATGGCTTGCCTCATAAGCGTGAAGACCCGAGTTCAGTCCCCCTGTCCCATGCTGAAAACAGCAACAAAACAAACCACAAACAAAGCTGGGTGTGGTGGGTGCAGTCCCAGTGCTGGGGATGCACAGACCGGAAGGTCCCGAGGCTCGTAAAAAACAGCCAGCCCAGCTACGAGGAAAAGTCCCAGGTCAGTGAGCAATCCCGTCTCAACGTTCCAAGTAGATAGCAACTGAAGAGCGACAGCCACGGTTGCCCTGTGGTCTCCATGCACACACACATGTGCACCCAAATCCCTCACTTACTAAGAGCTACCATGGTTGTATAACTGTGGAGTGAGGCTTGTCTGATTTTAGTGATGGTTATTGATAGAGCCTCGCTCTGTAGCCCAGGCTGGCCTTACACTTGCAATCCTCTCTGCTTTAATACCCCACCTCCACCCCACCCCGCAGTGCTAGGATTACAGGCATAAACTACCAAACTCAGCGCTAGGAACTATGAGGTGGCTGTTTCTTCCAGATTGGACACAACTGCTGCCATCTTGAAGTGGGTCAACACTGATGATCTGCCCAAGATTCTTAAGATCAGGCCTGCCCACATCCCTCCTAGGAGAGGAGAGGATCTTGAGACTCCCAAGGCCTTTACAGTCCTCGTGAGGCCCCTCTCCAAGGCCCCAGTCATCACACTATGGGGGTTGGGGGGTTGTGAACAGCTGGGTAGGAATTCCTGATGGGACAGCTGTCCCTAAGTTACTTAGTGGGCTTTCTGCTGCTTTGAGTCATTTTTGCTTCTGTTAATAACCCCAATAAGTTTGTTACCTAGGCTAGAGCCGGCAGTGGTGACCAGGTTGGCCTTGAATTCAGAGATCCTCCAGGGTGCTGGGATTAAAGGTGTGAGCAACCACATCTGACCAGAAACTGTTCTTGGGTCTGGCTGGGGTGAGTAAATGTGGCTTTGGTGGTTTGTTTTACATTTCCCAGGAAATGCAAAGCAACAGCGCCCTTCAAACGGTGCCTCTCTGCACCTTGTCTATGGCAGAGACACTCATTGCAACCCAGAGAGCCAAATTGTGCATTTTCCAGCCTAGTGCTCAGAGGCAAGGCCCAAAGCGCAGTTCAAGACTTACGATTCGCCCCTTGAAGAGAACTAACCAGCGGGTGGGAACTCTCTTGCTCTCCCTTCCTGTAGGTGTGCAAGAACTGTGGTTGAACACCCCCCCCAACACACACACGAGACAGAGACACAGTGACAGAGAGAGACAGAGAAAAAGAATTTCATATGATGTATATTTTGATATTTTCCCTCTCTAGATTGATCTCCACTTCCCCACCTGCTCAATTTCCTAGCCTTTTTTTTTTTTTAATATATTCTTTTTAAGTAACCCATCGAGTCCAGTTTGTATTGTCCATGTATTTCTGGGTATGGGGCCATCCATTGGAGTGTGGTTGACCTACTAGGAGCCGTACCCTTAAAGAAAACTGACTCTCCCTCCCCAAGAATCTACCAGTTGTCTACAGTTCCTCGGGATGGGATGGGGGTAGGCCCCTCCCACTCCATGCTGGCTTGACTGGCTTGGTCCCATGCAGGCTACCACAGCTGCCACAGCTCATGAGCGCAGAGATCTAGTCATGTTGAGAAGACAAGGCTTTCTGCCCCTTGTCTCCAACCTCTGGCTTTTACAATAATTCACTCATCTTCTCTGATGGTATTTAAGTGACTTTCATTAAAATTTGTGTAGAAAACAAATCTTTAGTGAGAAAAACATTAGGATCTGGGGTGTATGTTACGCAAGTGGAGCCCAAAGGATCCCACACACGGGCTGCTCATGGGAGAACACCAGTGAACCTCTCTACCCAGTTCTGGGTGAAAACTGTTCCTAGTACAAGACTCTACCTGCCCCTTTGTCAGCTGTCTGTGGGGTGACATCTAGGAAAACTGGGTTTTGCTATTGTACAATGTGTAAAAGTGAGTTAAGAGTTAAGGCCTTCACTTTCATCATAGGCCATCTTCTCTGTAGGAACTGCCAGTAGCCTGGCCTGGAAGCCAGCGCCATCTCTTTCTTCGCCTGTAAATCTGTTTCCAGGTGATTTCTCTGTCATGTGCCATCTTTCATGATAAGCTGCTTGACTCCAGTTGGTCCCATGGTTCTCTTTGTAGCTCACTGGCCTATGACCCCAGAGAGGATTCCCCCAGATATCTCATTGCAGGATCGAGCACCAACTCAGATGAGGTGTCTGTGGAAGGTGAGTTGGCAGGGCGGAGCCTCATGCCCCACCACCCTCCCCCACTGTTGCTGCATGCCTACGGACATCCCAGGACAGGGTGCCCTGAAAACACACCCACAGCAAAGACACACAAACATGTACCTCATTTGTCTGCGAAGCCTATGTCTGAGGAGCTCCCCTGAGCCAACAACTGCCACAGATAATACACTCATTCACCATGCAGGAAACACACTCCTTCCATTGAAAAGTGACGACATTACATTGAACTAGCTCCCAGCCCTGCTCTGAATTATTCTCAGGGTGTCTGTGGCACAGAGACTCGTACACAGAAAACAAACGCAGTAACCAAGAGGCTTCCCAGACCCTGCTGTAAAAAACAAAACAAAACCCAGCCAGTCTTGCCTTGCATTCTTTCCAAATCTGTCTCGCTCTGTGATGTGCCTCTGTGTAAATGTTCTATGGGTTTAGTCTCACAAACCCCAGTAGGTAATGAGGGATGCCTATTTATGTCAGATTTACTGAAGAAAACCAGAAAGTGCAAAAAAAAAAAAAAAAAATTGAAGCAGTCTATGGAGCTTCCGTAAGCAGAGGAGGGTAGCAGAGAGGACTGCACTTAGCAATCTGCAGCGGCTGGAGACGCCATTTTGAGGATGATTCAAGGATGAGAGAGCCTTGGAAGTGCCTGCTGCAGTGACAGCTCCATTGGCCCTCAACTTTCCTCTAAGCCCAAAGCAGCCAGCTCACCCAGGGATTCTGGGTATCCTCTTGGGTAGCTGAGTACGGTGGTGTCTGTCCTATCATGAAGAAGGTTGAGTCAGGAGGATTGTGACTTTGAGGTCAGCCTAGGCTACATAGTAAGACCTTATCTAAACAACAAAGCAAAACACAGACTGAGAGAGTAGGGTATGCTGGCGGTACATACATGTGTTCTCTCAGCACTCAGAAGGCTGAGGCAGGAGGATTATGACTTCATTGTAAGCCTGGAGTACAGGAGACCTTGAAGAAGAAAAGAAGAGGAAGAGGGAGGGGGAGGGGAGGGAAAGGGGGAGGGGTGGGAGGGAAAGGGGGAAGAGGAGGAGGAAGAGGAAGAGGTTGGATCACAGAGTCTCAGGTTCCTTCCTGCTCTGAAATCTTGTGATTCTTCAAATAAAACATCACATTACAAACTGCTCCTGCATCTCTAACTGCACTTTGAGTCTGAATAGTGGGAACAGGGGCCCTGCCGTGCAACCTGCTGAGCCTGGAGTCCCTATGGAAAAGGGACACAAGTTGTTAAGGACGGTGGCGTGGCGGCACCTATAGAAAAACATTGTGAGCAGGTGACTGGTGTCACACCCAGAAAATCCAAACGGCGAATCTACTTCTGCCCCAACAGATATCCACCCCTTCCCCTGATCCAGGACCTAAAATAATGACTGACTCCAGAAGCAAGATTCATGGATATCCATCTGTCTCTGGTTCAACTTGGGAAATCCTGACCTTTGAATGTGAACAGTACATTGGGGAGCCATGTTGAGCTTCCACTCAGCGCATAGCCACATAACCCTTTGTAAACACCCCCCACCCCCACCCCGGGGATGAGATTAACCAGGGGCTCCTGTGGTTGAAAATGCTCCCAAGTCCTCATTTGTGTCTGTGCCAAGAGGTTTAAGTACCCTGCGCCTTACTTAGACTCAATGTTTTAAGAACCATCAATAAACAAAGCAGCAGCCATTGTGAGGAAAAAGTGTATTTCACAGCCATTATAAAAGTACATATATTCAATAGTGGTGACATAAATATAGTCCTTACTCATGACCAAATCGTATGACTAAAATAGACTCTTCCTCCTGGACTTCACATGATGACAGATCGGCCGTTCCCATCAGTAGCCACAGGCTGACTAGAATCACAGGCAAAGACTCATTCATGAAGGACAGACAGTCATGGGTCAAACAGACAATACACTCTGCACTTAACAAAAGGATAGCCACATTTTCCGTATAAATATAATAAAACAATAAAGAATTTAACATTTCTTCTTTCACGCGGTTTCCTAGACTCGTCTGTCAGGTGTTTATGTGCGCCCCAGAACACAGCTTGTCTCCCTCCTGTTCTCATTTGCCTCTCAATGGGTCCACTGCCTACTGAGGACTCAGGTGGGTAACCTGAGTTCAGAGTCCAAGGTACCAGTAGCAACGCAGGCAAACTAGTTGTACATCTGACGCTGTTCTCGAAGCATTTGAAGGATGGGAGACTCTTTCTCCACAGGCTCGCACCAACACAGGCACACATACATACGAGAAAAGCAAACAGTCAGAAAAAGACATAAAGGGCTAGGAGAAAGGGGGCGGGCACAGTACACAGGTACACATCCTACCAGCTTTGCAGAGCCAGATGCCTGCAGCTGGCAGTTATCTTTTAAAAGGACTCTTCACCCGTCAAAGCTCAAACACGTCACATCAAATACGGAGAGCGTCTGTGGATGGCTCTCCTCTTCTCTCTGCTTAAAGAGTTCTATTTTCAGTGTCAAGTCCTGGGAGCTGAACGGAAGCCATGCTGAATGAAGAACACCATCAGCTCTGGGAGAAAAGCCTGGCCTCCTCCTGTAATGGGTCCTCGGGAGGGAGTCAGTCCCTCCCTAAAGTTTAAGTAGTCCAGGTCTTACCAAATTCAGCCAGGACTAGAGCAGCTTTCTTCCAGGGTCAGCCAAATCCGTGTTCTCTTCTAGTTCAGTCAGAGCTCTGAGAGGCCAAAGGAAGCCGCCCGCCACCAGTAAATGAGAGGCAGTTGTACTGTGTCTCAGCCCTCACTGGCAAAGGCCGGCTTTGTGACGTCACAGAAATTTGCCCACTTTAGAATCGATGGACCAAGATGATGAACCTGGCTTCCTGGCTACAGCTCTGGTCTCTGACCCCATCTGAAATAGTCAAAGGCCAGAAGATTCTGAGCTGTTCCATAACTTCTAAACTAACTGTGGTCCAGCCCGTGCCAAGTCTTCCCCTCCTGACAACAGTGCCCTTTGTCCTCTGCTAAGTACCAGGGCCCACGATGCACACAGAGACAGTCCTCCATCCAGCGCCAGCCGGACAGGATCAGACAACACCAGGTTCCACAAGAGACACACAGAGTGGCACAGTCACAAAACCGGAAATGCATCTTTGGTTCAATCCTGGAGGGGAAGGTGCAGATTACAGCATGGACTGAAAGCCTGTTTGGGGGGCACTGTTTCCTTTGGGGACGAACCGTCTTGTGAGCGTGTTCCCAGGGGGCGGCAAGCCTGCTCCTAGCTCCCAGCAGAACAGCTAAGTTCTAACCACGGCAGAACAGCATGACACAGCGAATTCCCTGCTTCTTGCTGTCTCAACTCTGCTTTAAGAATCCTTTCTCTCTCTCCAGAGCCATCTGGAGCTAAGTTCTATGCCTTCTGCTGTTGCCACGGTATAAACACAGGATGGCTAGGCTACTATCCCTTAGGCAGGCAGGCCACTGTGGTCCTCCTGTTGCCACCCAAGCCAGCCTTTCGGCCATCTGAGCTGCAGCCTCTCAGAAAAACAAAAACACGTGAATTTGGTAAAACTACTTTTCATCTGGCCAACTAGTTTTTGTTTTTGAATTGCTATTTTGAGCCAGACACGGATATATACTTGTAATCTCAGCACTTTGGAGACTGAGGCAGGAGGATCATGAGTTTGAAGCCAGCTTGGGCTACTTAATGAGACCCTGTCTTTAAAAAAAAAAAAAAATTTAATTAATGACTTCATATAAAGAAAGATCTCTTTGGACAAGTTCGTTCAATCCTCAGCAAATTTCAACCCAAAAAGAAAAGGTCAGGGGAAAAAGAAAGAGAGGAAAGAAAAACCTGTCAAAACGTTGCACAGGAATGAGCGTTTAATGAGTCTTCGTCTTCCTCCTGGGTTCTCTCTGCTGGGTTCCATCTCTGTCTGAGGCGCCATCCCATCTTCCTCCCGGTCCAGCACTGTGACTCAGCACTCTGTGGGGACTCACTGTTAGGGAAAGGGGGGTTGCTTCCCTCTGTAGAGGGATCCCTAGGTTGGGTGAACGTCCTTACCAGCGAGTGGCACGTCCGCGTGAGACTGTAACTGACCACTGACGGTCAGTTACAGAACTGTGAGAGACACACAGAGCGGAGGGGAGGGACAACCTGGTACCAGTCTGGAAATCTGATTGGCCCAGCAGATGGAGGTGTGGTTTTTAGCTCTGAGCCCACTGGGGGGATCCTGGAGAGGGCTCAGTGATTGGTGATATAGCAAAGAAAATCTCAGGCTGGAAGGTGTGATTCCCACAGTTCGCCCCCTCCCCCTCCCCCTAGTCGCAGCGTCTCAGAGGGTCCCTAAGTAAGTGTGTGGACTTTGAGTCTGTGGACTTCAGCTGATACAAGCGTGGGACTTTGTGTGGCAGGTATAAAAGAATAAAGGATGCTCCCGTGAGGTTGTTCACCCATGCCCTGGTGCCTGCCTGTGTGGAGCCCTGTTCCGTGGCTGTCCTCACAGAGACCCAGAATCTTGCCATCCCAGGTTAACACTGGCCCTTGACACCGTCGGCCATGTCAAAGGAGAGGCTGGAGGGGGCTGTGGGCTGCAGAGGGGACATGCTGGCGTCCAGGGACCTCTCTGAGGAAGGCTGCAGGCTCTGGTGCCGCTTCCTCAGCATCTGTCCGATGCCCATCATGGGGAACCGTCCCCTGCTCTTCACACAGTTGGGGCTCCCCAGAGGCTGCAGGAGGCCATTACTGGGAACGGGAGGCGGTGAACACACACCCTCCTCTTTCGGGGGGCTGTTCTTTTCTTCGTGGGCAAAAGAGACCAGCGTGGAATGCAGTGGAGTTTGGAGAGGTGAGGTACTTCCGGACAGCAGCCCCTGGGAGAGTGTCCTCTCACTAGAATTCCTACGAGCCAGGCTCACAGGCGAGCTCAGGATCCTATAATGGTGAGAAGGGGACAGCAGTTCTATGTGGTCCTCTCGATCCACAGACTCAAAGGAGCGTACCATATCCAGCAGCAGGGGCTCTTCCTTGGGGAGGATGCTGGCACTTCCCGGCCCTGGTTGGTGTGGCTCTAGTTTCTTTACAATCCTTGGTGTCCTGGGAGGTGGGACAGGGATGAATTCCATGGAAGAAGAAGCCACACAATTGGAATCAGAGGTTTTTCGGAAAAGATTGCGGCAGACGAAGGAATCTACATACCAAGGAAACAAGACCATGAAAAATAGGTTCAGAAAGAGCACACACAGCCATTGTGTTCATGCCCTCCCAACCACCACCCCCCACCCCCAGCCACCACCCCCAGCCACCAGCTTAACTGAGACAAGCAAACTAATGCAAGCAGGAGGAAGCAAACACCCTAGTCTAGTTAGAGGAAGAATCAGCCAGAACATCTGAGGCCCCACAGAACCCCACAAGTCTTTCTAGGGTATAGGAGGCACCAGGCTAACCCAATTCAACAGCCACTCTATTTTGGTAACTGAAAATCCCAGAGGCTTTTGAACAGAGGTTTGCTGCTCAACAGAACATCCACTAAAAGCTAAAACGTCCACAGAGTCTGGCTTACTGAACACCCACATATCTGATCTTCCTTCCAACTGCTAACTATGGAAAGACTTGGGTCCTCTCAGATACTTTCTTACAAGTTTGCCATGGTAAAAAAAAAAAAAAAAAAAAAAAAAAATATATATATATATATATATATATATATATATATATATATATATGTAACAGAAAGTTTACCAGCTCAATTTCTTTCACTCAACAGTTTGGCAAAGACACACAGCTATTTTATCCTGCAGAAATAATGCTGCCATTGAAGACTCATCCATTCTGTCTTGTTTCCCTACACTCTGACAACCCCATTCCACCTGCAGCTCCCTGAACTTGGCCATTGCAGGAACACACATAGTCTCATAGGATAGCTGAACTTTGAAGACTGGCTCTTTCCCCTTAGCGCAAAACCTTCCAGGATCATCCAGGCTGTAGGTGCCCCTCCTTTTTTCAAGCCTCCCTTGTGGCTTTAAAATCAAGGCAGCCTCGGCAACTTCAAACAGAACTGTGAGGCAAAGGCAACTAGCCAGCGGCCAGACTTCCCATCTCGAGTTGGCATTGACCAGCATCTGGGTTTGTAAACTGTCCCAGGAAAGAGAGGGCAACCCCCCGTCCCCCCCGTCCCCCCCCCTCCCCCCGCCCAGAGGCTCGACCCTTGGGGGAAAGAGCACCAAGCTGATAAAGAATCAGCTCCATCCACCTCAGGGTCTTTTCACTGAGTAACGTTTTAAAGCCCAGCTGCAGGAGCAAGCTGCTGCCCAGTGCGAGTGGCTTCAGGAGCAGCCAAGGGCTCGGAGAATCTTCCTTCCCCACGTAAATAAATACTCAGACACGGAAATAAATCTCCTCAGGCAGCAGATGCCTGGTACGTGACAGCAGGAAGATGTAGGATTTCATTAATGGCTAATCTTGTCAGTGATCCGGCTGGTGCACAAGCATGGCTTCCCTTCCTAGTGCTATGTTCTGTGCACCAAGACCGGCCGGGCTCTGGGAAATGGAGGGCTAGGAGCTGCCACCCCAGAGTCCCACTAAGCAGAGCAACAAGTCTGAGTTGACCTCAGATGACCACTCCCCTCCCTGAGCCTCAAAGTCTGTGCTTTGACCTCTATAAATAAATAATAAAACCTCAGCAACCCACCTATATAAAGAGAACACTCTTGTCTCAAGATTCCATGTTAGGACACCCCCAGTCTCCCTCCCAGTGAGGGGGGGGGATTTCTCTCACGAATCTCAAACCTGTGCCATCCAGGGATGATCACACGTATCAGTTATCAACAATGGAATAGATTCTGAATTGGACACAGTGAGTTTATTTATAGTAGCTCTAACAGCCAGTGGCTATTACAACTAAGGGACTCAAAGGAAGACCTCTGGCCCACAACCAACCAGCAGAACTGGGACTTGAACTTGGCTCGGGGAATCCCACCACCACTCCAGAACCCAGACACAGTCACACTTGAATGTCTCATGGGGCCATGTTTCCAATAAGTCTACATCCCAGCACCCGATTTTGCCTCCACCTCCTGCTCTCATCAATCTATCCCATTGGTTCATGCAATCTCAGGTACTCATCCTAGCCCAGAATGTGGTGTGTGCCAGTCTCTGAGGCTGCACATCTCCCTCTATTCTTACACCCCAACCTTCTGTGATACCTTATGCCCTGGCCTCCAGTCCCACAATGCCATGCATGCAGACTTCTGCCCCTACATGCTCTGGACCTGCAGACTCTCATACCACAACTATCTATCTGATGACAGTCCCTATAGTACCATGTACCCCAGCCTCGGCTCCTACAACACTAATTTCTGGTCTGATTTCTGCCTCTACAGTTCTTTATATCTCAAGTCTTCTTCCACAGTCCCGAGCACCCTGATGACCCGCTGCCATATCTCTGTGTCTGCTCCTTTTACACCGTGTACCTGCAGTGCTATGCACCCCATCTCTGTTTTCATCATACTGCGCACACCCATCTCTGTCTTCTCCAACCCTGCACAGGTGATCCACCCCGCTGCTTGGTCTGAGTCCCTTGGCCTTGGATGTACCGATGGGCCCTTTCCAGCGGCACAGTCGCCTCTGTTCTGAGCCCACACAGCCACCCGCACACAGTGAGCTGAGCAGGACAATGGAGTTGACCTACCTTTGTCGGGGAAGCCTGACTTGGAGGCCTTCCTGTCTTTGAGCAGGGCTTTGGTACTCTGGAGCTGTGTGATCAGCGAGGGCGATGGCTGTTTGTGAGAAGGCAGATTCTTGTCCAACTTCTTGGAAAACGGACGGTGGAGAAAATCACCTCTTTTTTCTTGTTCTTTGGGCTTTTTATCCTTCGAAACAAAGCGAACACACCTAGTCAGACACCCACAAGAATACACTCGAGGCTTCATCTCTGAAAAAGTCACCCGAAGAGATGAGAGGAACTCATCTTTTAAATGTTGTATGCTTACCCGTGTGTGGACTGAGGAGAAGTCTGAGGTCTAGCCAGTGCTCCAGAGAGCCAACTCCCTCTGCCTGGGAGCAAGTGAACCTCTCTCTAGCTCACTTACACTGCACTGTGTCAATATGTTCCAGAGTGGCCAAGGCCACGCTATGTGATCAAGTATTCTGGAAAAATCTGAAGGAACTAAGGAGCAAAAAAGCCAGAGTTTTAAAGACCTACTGTGTGCTTTGAAGTATTGCCATGGTTAAGCATGGTCGTGCAGACCTATGATTTCGTTATTCTGAGGCTGAGCAAGGAGGATTTCAAGTTCAAGGCCAGCCTGACCTACATAGTGAGACCTGGCTGGGGTTAATCGTAACCTTCAACTTGATTGGATTGAGCAACGTGTAGGGGCTTTACAGAGCCTGCTCCTGGGGGTGTCTATGAGGGCAAATCCTGATCTTATCTATGTATCAGTTGATGGTCTCAAAACTGGAAAGGATGGTTAGGGAAGAGGTGAAATTTAGGGAGGCAGGGCTTGGTTGAGAGAAAGGCCACTGAGTGTGTGTTATTTGCAGTTATATTTTGCTTTGGCCTCTTTCCTAATATCTATTTGCTTCCATCCGCTATGATATGACCAGCTCTGCTCTGCCCTGACCCCTATGGTCTGAAAACTCTGAAATCAGAAGCAAAATAATTTATCCTATAAGTTGTTTTTTCATATGGATAGCACAACAGTGAAAAATTCCAAATAAACCATGTCTCAAAATACTAAATCCATCCCTCCATCCTTCCATCAATCCGTCCATCCATCCATCCATACATGCATACATACATATATACATACATATACATCACCAAGTGGTACCCTGAGATGCTAACTGCATCAGAGACTTGGCAAACACAGAGATGGCTGCTTTCATTTAACAGGAGACCCAGCATGTTTAGTCTAAACACTAAAGAGCCAGAGAAGTCCTGGTGAGTTCCTAACCCTCACTATAGTCTAAGCATGGGAGCACTTATGTACAGACCTAAAACCCGCCTGGATATTGCCATTTTTTTGAGCTGTAGATTTTATCTCTACAGAACCAGATCCTAATCCCTCTAATGGGAGTGGACTCGACTGTTTGATTTGCCTTCAGCCCCACAGTCTCTGGCATTGAGCCAGGCACTTAGACCCAGCATTATAAGCAGCAACCGGGAGGGAGAAAGGGTCAGTGGAAACTGAACTGATTAAAATTAATTGAGTTCAAGTTTCTGGGAACAGTGGAGCCACTAAGCAACTGCAGAAGGAGAAATCCTTTCTCTGGCCCTGATGACGACACTCGTATTTACTGTTAAACCTGGGCAAGGCATCCCTGATCTTGCCCTGGGTGAGGGGAAGGCAGCTTTCTACATTTTTCCCCCTTTAAGCTGAACAGTATTTTTAATTTGAGGGAGCTCATCAATGTTTCATTTATGTGCTGACGAGCTTTGCGAGGAAGTGGCCCTTGGCACTTTCACCAACGTGCCCTTCCCGACAAGGATGCCCGGTTCCTTTGCAGAGAGCTCGTTGTGCAGAGACAGGAAGTGAGGATGTGGGGTCCTCAGTGCCACTCCCAGGGATAGAAACACCGGGGAGAGATAACCCTTAACCAGTGAGGGGGTGAGAAGTAAGGAGAGCGGCTCACATAGATACTACAGGCTCCTTCCTCAGCCGCCGCCGCTGCCATTACTAAGGTCACAGGAAGCCTGTGATGAGGGACGAGCCTGGGATGGTCCAGGGACTCCTCCTGAACTGACTGAAAACTCAGTGATTCACAGCCCTCATCGGTACTATGAACTCCACATGGCCTAGGATAGGGTCAGGTGGTGGCAGCTGGAAGAGACTTGGTTACTGTAGGAGCAGCCTCCCAATAAAAGACTCTCCGCTGTACTTCCAAACACACGGTCCCTTCCACCACACTGTGATGCAGCGAGAAGGCCCTCCCTCTGCAGACACTGGCATCCAGAAATGTAAGAAATGAACCTCTGTTGTTCATAAATTATCTGGTCTCGGGCATTCTACTGTTAACAGAAAATGCACCAAGACATCCAGATTGCTACAAGGTGTGTTCCAAGTGACCATGGGAAGGCAGGCAGGAGATAATCACAGGTCTCTACTGCTCTCTGCCCCTCTGTTTCTATGAAACACAAATGGTCCACATTCTACCTTTTCTAAAGCAAAGGAGAACAAGCTTTTATAGCAAATGCACAGACAGACAGACAGATGGACAGACACACATACACACAGAGCCATGTGAATGCATATAGACACAAATAGAACAACACACAAACAGAACACACACACATACACAGACAGACAGAGCCACTTAGATACACACACAGATAGACACATATAGACCCAAGCAGATACACAGGCAGCACACACAAACACAGATGGGCAGATAGACACACACACACACACACACACACACACACACACACACCTACAGACCTCTATGGAGCTTGAAAGAGGGTATGATAGGTTTGCCCTGAAAAGTCTAAAGGAACTTCTTCCGTTCTTTTTACTTTTTCTTTTTTACTCTTTCTGTTCATCTGCAAAGTCACCATTTCTATCCGTTCCTACCTCAAGGGGGGGGGGAGAAAAATAAACCTGATGAGATACACTGTTGCAATGCACTTTAAAATAAAACTTGATAAAAAAAAAGATCAAATTGCATTCACCCCATTTTAGAACATGAGAGGGAGAGGGAGAGGAAGGGGGAGGGGGAGGAGGAGAGGGAGAGGGAGAGGGAGAGGGAGAGGGAGAGGGAGAGAGGGAGAGGGAGAGGGAGAGGGAGAGAGGGAGAGGGAGAGAGCGAGCAGCAAAGGCTCCTTCAGACCGCTCTGTACCCCAGGCACAGGTGGGCAGCCAGCAGCTGTGGGAGACTACTGTGGCTCCTTTCCAGTCCCCTTTGGGGGTTTCCATGGTTTAAGAATCAGGTTATGAAAGCTCTAGGGCCAGTCTCACTTCAGACTGAACTTAGTAGCAAGAAGTAGGTAAGATGTGGGCGTCTGCTGGAGAGGGAGGCCAAGGCTGCTGGCCTGTAAGGACAAGTTCCTGTGCTCAAGGGAGGGACACTTGGCAATGAGGAGAGGGCCTCATTGTGTGAAGGGGAAACCGCTTGCAGGCCAAACACCTCCAGATAGCCCTGCTAAGGCCATCCTTGTTGGACTTGTGCCCCAGCATGCCCCACAAACCCTCAGAACAAGCGTCTCCATAGAGATTCCATTGTACCTCTTCCCAGGAGCAGTTAAGAGCTCCATCTTCAACACTCCTTGATAGGGAACCTTGGGCTAGTTGAGTGGTCCAAAGGAAATGTGTTTATTTAACCAGCTGATCCACTGCCCCAGACACGTGCCTGCGATCACCCGGTTAGACCTTTCCATTTGCCTATTTTCTCCAAAAGACATCCCCTAGGGAGCAGCATGCTAGCAATATCTTATGTAACAGGAAGTAATCTTCAAAGAAAAATAGATGGTGCTATGCCTTCTGAGGGCATGGGCCCTGCCTACCAGAGCTGAGGCTGGCAGGGACCTGCTTTCCCTGATTCTCCTTGGTCAGGGTCCCCGAGCATCCTGAGGGCTAAGGAACTGCTGAGGAAAATCACCATCTCGACTCTAAGCACTCTTCCCTTTTAACCCACAGGAAAGCTTCATATCACCAAGGGAGATCAGAGGAGACCACATGAGGTGGATACAAACAATTGTGTGTGTGTGTGTGTGTGAGAGAGAGAGAGAGAGAGAGAGAGAGCGCATGTGCAGGCCAGATAGACACCAGTTGATATCAGCTGCTGTTTTCGATCATGCTGTTTTATTTACAGAATCAGAGTCTCTCATCAAACTTGGGGAGCATAGATTTGTCTAGGCTAACTAGCTACCTCTGGGGGTCCTCTGTCTGAGTACTGAAAGGATGGTTTACCATTCAGTGGAAGAAACCAACATCAATCAAGTGTACGGAGACAGATGGGAATCCGCTCCAGCAACTGACCTGAGGGGGAGGCCTGCTCCTCAGACTCTAAGCCTTGAGCTCCAGAAAGCTGGCCTTTTAGATTCTCCTTTCCTGACCATCCACAGAGGCAAGCAGTCACCAGTGAATGACAGCCATGGTCATAGCTTGGGCAGTTGAATCCATCCCTGGCTCTCTGCAACATGCTGTGGGACCCTGAGCAACTACCATCGCCTCCAGGGAAGTGTATCTCCATCTTTAATCAAAAGTGTGGGTCCCTCTTGGCTCCGCAGGCAAAAGCAAGAATCCATCCTGCACCTGCAAGCTGATCAGATTGGCAAACAGTCTGACTAACAGAGACAGACCTCCTATCACGCCAGGCTGAAGGAGGAACTGCCCCTTGGGAAACTGTCTTCTCTCCCATACTGAGGGTGAGCCCTGGGGGCTGAGGGCAGCTGAAGATGCTCCAGTCAGCGTGTGAATTCAAGTGAAGCTCACCAGGACCGTGACTGAGGATCAAAGAGCTTTACCTGGATGCTTACAGCATGACAGCCAATTTGCCTACCCCCAACCCTACATGGCCAACATTCCCAGATGTCATTAGCCAGTCTGTATTGGTTTCTTTGTGCCTATCATGCCAGAGAAAGCCAGATTTGGCTGTTCATAGATCCAGGAGTAAAAGACAGAGAAAGAGTCAGTTTTGCACGGTAGCACCAAGCCACCATCCGAGGGGGAATCTGATCAGCTATGGACAGGATTCTGTGCAGGATAAGGAAAGATGGTTGCAGGGGTTGGTTCAGGGGAGACTGGCTGATACTCAGGATCACGGGACAGTTAACTGCATGTGTCAGCTTGGCTAGAGTGTGGCCAACACCGGTGTAAATGCTGCTGCAAAGGCTATGTTTAGGCTCTTCAGCATCCACATCAGCTAAGGACAGCCGACGGTCTTCCTAATGTGCTACGTCCCATACAATCAATTGAAAGCCTTAAGAAGAGAACCAGCAGGCTTGGAAAGCTGACTCTGTGCCTCGGAGTGCTTGCTCCCCAAGCACCAGGACCTGGGTTTGGATGTTAGCGCTCATGTACGAGCCAACCATGGCCTTATGCATACCTGTAACCCTGGCGTTTTGAGAGCACCAAGACAAGAGGATTTCTGGGGCTTCCAGCCAATCTGAAAAACCAGATACAGGCTCAGGAAGAGACCCTGCCTCAAAAGAAGGCACAAAGTGGTAGAGGAAGCCACCCAGTGCACTCTTCTGGTCTCCCTAGTTATACACATACATGCACATACATGCACATACACCACACACACAAGAATGAAAAAGATGGTTCTCTGTCTGTCTATCTTTCTACCATATCTCTATTTTCATATGTGTATGCAAGTGAGAGAGAACACATCTCTCTGGAGAGCCTGCTAACCCATCAGAGATCCCCAAATTCTTACCTGCACAGCATGGAATTCAAAGTCCCTCGTCCAGGTATCCAGGGAGGCCTGTGAGGAACACCAACCAGTTCTCATCAATTCAAGAAGCTGCAGCTATTCCATCTTCCCAGAACTCTACCCGCCCCCCCCCCAGGGCTCCCCCTGATGGAAAATTAATCATTTCAATGTTCGCAGAAACAAATCAACTCTAATAGCGGTGTGAGGAGGGAGCAGGTATCTTGACTCACATGCAGAGAAAGTTATTAAACACTGAAGCTCAGAAGGGAGGAGTGCTTGCCCGACAAAGCAGCAGGTTCATCGTGTCTCTCCAACAGTGACGACAGCCATGTCAGGAAGCAGATCCCACCCAGCACCTGAGAGGCTCTCCTCAGACTTTCCCCAGCTCAAACTCTCTTTCTAATTTGTTAATTCAACTTTGCTTGCTAATTATGTCTATGGAGACACACAGTGGCACGCATGTGGAGGTCAGAGGAGCCCTCGTAGGGCTGGATCTTTCCTTCCACCATGTGGGTTCCAGAGAGCAAACTCTGGTCCTCCAGTGGCAAGTGCCTTTCCCTGCTGGGCCACATCTGGCTGGCCCTTCTCCCAGCCTCTTTGTCCTCAGTGTAGCCACCATTCTAATTGCCAGAAGCACAAACTGCTTGACCGGTCTCCATGCTTTCTTTTCTCTTTTATATATGGTAGTTTGACCATGTTTCCCTCTTCCCCAGCTCCTCCCAGTCCTACTCACCGCCCAATTTCATGTTCTCTCTCTCTTTCTCTTAAAAATCAAAACAAACAAACAAACAAACAAACAAAGCCACAGAGTTCTTCGTGTGTTGTAACACTCCACTGGAGAAAATGGATTTTCCCTTTGGCAGCTGGCATCAATTTCAAATAGCTCCTTGTCTGTACTTTATTTTATGTGTATGTATATGTGTGTCTGTGTGAGTTCATATGCATCATGTGTTTGCAGGTGCCCATGGAAGACAGAGGACAGCTTCAGAGCCTCTGAAACTGGGGTTACAGGCTGTTGTGTGACCCCACGTGAGTGCTGGGGACAGCGTGGGGCCCTCTGCCAGAGCAGCAGCTGCTTTACTGATACGCCATCTCTCCAGCCCCAAGTCAAGGAGATTTTTAACTAAGCCATAAACTGAGCATCTTAGTATTTACTTTTAAACTAATCGTCCCCACAAGTTACCCTTCTGCAATATGGCTGGTGTCATTGTCAGACTTCGGACACATCTAAGAATGCATAAGAAGGAAGCCAAGCAGGGAAGATCATCAGAAACTATCAGACACCAGAGAAAGCCCTGGAGTAGCTTTCCTGTCCTAGCCCTCGGGAGGAGGCAGCCCTAAGTCGCTTTGACCTCTGGAACTGAGAGTTCCACCCTGGGTGTGATTTGGTACAACAGCCAGGTCAGAAGAATCCAGTCCCCTGCTGCCCCGTGACCTCAGCCTTGTCTGGAGAGACACCCCCCCCACACACACACTTCTAGTTCACGTTTTATAAATCATTTTTAAAGAGATTTAAACAAAAAACATTTTTACACCATACTTATTTTTAAAAGATAGGCTCTCTCTGTGTAGCCCTGGATGGCCTGAACTCCCAAAGGTCTACAGGCAATGCCTCCTAAATTCTGTGTTTAAAAGCATGCTCCATTATATGTATCCCATTTGAAGCCATTTTAACTAAGTAGATGACTACCCCATCTCCATTCCACTGGGCCCAGGGGTCCTTTGGATACCACAAATTGGTGTTTCCAAGTGAGATACATGTCTTACCCACATTTTGTTTGTTTGTTTTTTAGAGACTGGGATCCTCTGTATAGTCCTGGCTGACCTAGAACTCACACGTAGACAGGCTGGCCTCCAATTCAGAGATCCCCCTGCCTCTGCCTCACAAGTACTGAGATCAAAGACAAGCACCGTCACACCCGACTGTATGTTCCACTTCTACACAGCAGTCTTTGCCTTTTTACATGAAGAAGAAGAATTCTTAGTAGCATAGCACTGTAATCCCCAAAGGGAAGCTTTGAAAACTCAATTAGGCTTATTTGTCCTCTAGTAGAGAAAAGAACAGAAATGAGGAAATAAAAGAGGCCACCCGCACACTCAGGGCACAGGACACCACAGCTTCATGACGTCCAAGGAGGATGTGGCCCTCCAATCAATGCCCCCCCCCCCATGAACTGCAACCTCACACTCCATCACCTGACCCCATCCACCCTCACCCTGGCATTTTCTCCCCCCACCCCCCTACCCACTCCAATGCCAGCCAGTGGCAGCTAGAGTGAACTCCCAGGGGCTGCAGTGAAGCCTGGGCCATCTAAGACCTTCCTAGAACATTTTCTAGCCAGCCCCACTCCACTCTCTAGGTTCCAACAGAGATGAGTGGGGTATCTAGTAATGTAGCCTGTGATTCAATTAGCAGAAGTAATACTGCACATCGGAGAAACAAATGGATCATAGAAAACTGAGATGCAGTTTGCCCATTAGTGCTCCTATTTAAATCCTAACTGTTCAATATTTCAACAAATGTTTCAAACGTTCGCCATGTGTTCTCTGGCCAAGTGGAAATAACCGTCAAAGAAAAGGAGTCTGAATGCGAGATGGGCCTCTTTCCCAACAGGGCTCTGGCTCTTACAGACACAGCCGCAGAAGGCTGGGTGCGAGAGCCATGCAGACAAAAAGACAGGAGCAGGAAGGCCTGGGGGACACTCAGGGTACATGCACTTTTTTTATAATTGAATGGACACCTAGAAGTGAATTTTGCATGCTCCAGACTCCAACAGGGTGAGCAGTCTAGTGATCTTGCCTCTTGCTTAGGATGCAGGCAGTGACCTAAGGGTTGCTCTTGGACAGTTCAACCTCTTCCGTTCTTGCCTCACTTTATTCCGTTTCTGACACAGGGCAAGGGGGCTTTTCATTCTTTCCTTTTTTCACTTAGCAAATATTTCCGGAGCATTTCCACCATGGCAGGAACCATGCAGGCTCCTGGTATGCTAACATAATCCTTGCTTTTGTGGAATTCATGGACCAAACTAGGAGAGCTGTTTGTTCATCCGGTGACTCCCTCAAACAAACGAGAAAGTGCTGAGACCAGCCCCGTACAACAGAACGCAGCCTTAGAGAGAATGGGGACCGAGCAGCAGACGTCTGAGAAAGGCAAGGGTCCTGGGGACCTGGCCATACCTCCATATTTGAAGACACACAGGCACTGACTGGGCAAAGAAAGTGAGGAGAAGATCCAGGTAGAATGAACAGGGTAGGCAGTGACGAAAATGAACCTCCTAGCCCTGGGGAAGTGGACACAAAGCAAGAGAAAGACTGCGTTTCTACTGGGTGTGAGGCCAAGCCATGGGGCCAAGGCAAAGCAAGTGACTCCCACATAGGTGGCCATGTCTTGGAGCCTCCAAAGGCATTAAGAAGGATAGGGACAAGCCCACTCTGGCTACTGTGTGGAGAAAAGAATGCCGAGTAGCTATGAGGGGACCAGAAGGACATGGCAGAGCCTCCAAGAGAAGAGGGGTGGAGGCTGGGAGCAGGTGGAAGATGGAGACAAGAGAGTAGAGGGTTTGAGGGGTTCACCGTCACAGAGAAAGACTTGGGGGGGGGCTTACTGTGTTTCTACTTTATGCCCCAGGGGAGGACAAGACGTCCTCCTTAGAGGACAAGGAGGACAAGTTACTTAGCAGGACTTGGTGACAAGCTGTCTTTTCAAGATAGATACTGTGTTTCTACTCTGAGTCCCTGCTGATGGATACTGTGTTTCTTTCTTTCCCTTCCCCTGCCCCCCGCCCCCCCCCCTCGCCAAAACCTGCCTGGGTTTCTCTGTGTAGCCCTGGCTGTCCTGGAACTCACTTTGTAGACCAGGCTGGTCTCGAACTCAGAAATCTGCCTGCCTCTGCCTCCCAAGTGCTGGGATTAAAGGCGGGCACCACCACTGCCCGGCTGGATACTATGTTTCTACTCTATGCCCGGAGGAGGACAAGACCTCCTCTGAGGAGGACAAGTTACTTAGCAGGACAAGGGGAGGGGCTGTCTTTTCAAGATGGATGGATACTGCGTTTCTACTCTATGCCCCTGATGATGGATACTGCGTTTCTACTCTATGCTCCCAGGGAGGACACAGCCTCCTCTGAGGACGACACCGGGAAGTGTTTTCATGCATGTTAAGGAGGGCTACGTGGAGTAGGAACTGATTAGCTAGGCCTACAGCTCAGAAGCATCTGACTCTCCAGTCTACTCTCCTACCCTCAGCCTAAAAGCCTGGCATGGGTGTATCGCTCAGGGTCTGCTGGCCCATCCTCCCAAAGGCCTTTTTCCATCTTTTTTATCCTAGAGATTCACAGCTGGTCTCAGACAAAGGAGGCAATTAATTAATTTCCTCTACCCCAGCCCTTCTCTGACTCATTCCCTCAGCCTCTCTCAGCCCAGCCTTGTGTCCTCCCACAGAGGCCAAGTTCTCTCCCCTTCTATCCCAGAACTTCTGTGATAGTCACCATCTCCGCTTTTTCTGTCTCCCCTAATCCGTGCACCGGGTTTTCTGCCTTCTCTGCTTCCTCAAAGATGTTCACCCGGGCATCCCCAGGACAGCTGTGCGGCTCTGCGACTTCTGCCAAACCATCTTTCCAGTTTCTCAGGCATCCCTCTCTCCAACATCATCTCCCCCCAACGCCCCTCACCTCCCCCCAATAGCTCTCCCTCCTCCTCTGTTTTTTCCCTCCCCTGCCCTGAGGCTTGGTCTAAAGTGGACAGTCAGCAAAGCCCAGCCTCCACCTTCAGTGTCTGCCCCATTCCTGGGCTCCTGTAGCATTCACACTCTGCCCTTAGAGTGTTGGCCTTAGACAGAGCCAGGCCAACCCCATTGTCAAGGTGAGAATTTGATATAGACAAGGAGGAGGTTGGCCACGGTCTGGAGGGGGGCCCTTTTCTGGTTGCTCCTTCCGTGAGCGAATTCTTGAGTTTGCCACAAAGTTTCACTGACAGGGCCTCAGCTGCTGACAAACTCTCTACAGGGAAGAGTTTTGTCTCCTTGGAATGAAACTGAGTAAACATACAGGGGAACCCTGGTGGTCAGGAAGCCCTGCATGTCTGGTCAGGAGGCCCTGTATGTCTGGTGCTGGGTCTGAAATTCCTCAACAAAACCTCTTCACAATGTTTTGGTCCGAGTTTGTAGCAGTCCGAGCTGCCATAGGATGCTAGTTTTGACTAAATTCAAGAAGCCTATTGGTTTGCTCTCAGGTACACAGCAGGTCATCTCAAGGCCCTGGTGGTATCTGACTAGAAAGCTCACTTCCACCTAGAGCTTCCCTTGCTCTTCGCCCACCTCTTCCTTCCCACACCAGCTGGGCCATTCGGCTGTATCTTGAGAACCCTGTGTTTTGGCTCCAACTGTGAGTGTTCAAAGGGTTCATCTAGATGGATTTCAGAATGAGCCTCCCAGCAGACTTCCAAGTCAGCACATCACAGAGATGCCTGCACATCAAGATTTACTGCAGCTCCACTCAGAATAGCCAAGCCATGGAGTCAGAGGTGTCCGACAGCTGAGGCGCGAGGAAGGAAGATCTGCTCTATATCCTATCCAGAAACCCAGAAGGTTTGGGTTGGGTTTTGATTGTTTTCAGTCACAAAGAATAACAAAGTTGTGTCCTTTGCAGGAAACTGGGTGAAGCTGGGGGAAATAATATTAAGTGAATTAAGCCAGGCTCAGAAGACAAACACCATGTCTTGCTTGTGTGCAGGTCCTAGATTTTCCAGAGTACACGAAACCATATATGTATACACCCTGAAAGTCGTAGTGAAGATGTGTGGGGAAACAAAGGGTTAATTCTAGATCAGGGAGAAAGGAAGAGGGCAGGGTATGTGGGGAAATACTCCCAAAAGTATTTTTTTTTTGTACGAAAAGTGTTTATGTAAAGTAACACTAAGTTTAATGAATATATAAAATGGAAATTTAAAAATAAAAGGCCTTTAAGCAAATACCATTAACAAACCAGGGAGTCTTGCCTTTCCAAGACTGCGTGCCAGTGGTCTGTGAGACACAGTGGACACACAGACGTGGAAATGTTCCTAGTGATATGTGGTACAGAAGGCCTGTGGTTTGGAGATTGAGTAATGTTGGCTCCGCGGTAGACCAGCTCTACAGGACTCAGCTGTAAGGCTGTTGGTCCTCTGCTATTTCTATGTCCTACGGTGTGATGGTTTGTATATGCTTGGCCCAGAGAGTGACACTATTAGGTGTGACCTTGTTGGAGTAGGTGTGTCACTATGGGTGTTGACTTTAAGACCCTCATCCTAACTGCCTGGAAGACAGTCTTGTCCTAGTGGCCTTCAGATGAAGATGTAGAACTCTCAGCTCCTCCTGTGCCAAGTCTGCCTGGGTGCTGCCATGCTTCCCCTGTTGATAATAATGGACTGAACTTCTGAACCTGTAAGCCAGGACCAATTAAATGTTGTCCTTATAAGAGTTGCCTTGGTCATGGTGCCTGTTCATAGTAGTATAACCCTAAGACATACAGTAACTGACTTTCTTTTCATTCTCCACTAAAATGGACTAAGAGCCCCTGAATTTGCTTCGGGGCCACTCACCTCATAGGGCTCCTTGGTGGCTCTGCACTTCTCTATCTGGTAGAGCTGGGTCTTGTAGCAGATGCTATCTTGGATATCTGATTTCTTCCGGAGAAAGAAATAAGAAACATAGCTTAAGTCCTGGGAAATAGGAACATCCATTACACAGTCATGAATTTTATTTTTTCAACCAGTGCTTAGCTGAGAAAACATCAAAAATGGCCGAAACACCAGTGAGCTGCAGTGTAGAGTCTCATCCCAGTATTGAGTTCAAGGAGAACCCAGAGCCCAGGAGACTCAGACAGCCTTGGGCAAGGCTCTACTCTCTTCTGGGTCTTGGTTCTTTCATCTGCCCAGTGTTTACCATCAGAGGAGAAAGCAGCAACCAACCAACTCATTAAGCTGGGAGAAAGAGCTGCTTACCACACTGAGTAGGAAGTGGCATGCCCGCCTGCTTATTGTAGAACAGGACTGAGAATGTAGCTCAGCTGGTAGAGAGCTTGCCTAGAACTTGGAGCTCCGAGTTCAATTGGCAGCACAGTGGCTACACCTATAGTCCTAGGATGTGCAAAATGAGTGAAGGATCAGAAGTTTAAGGTCATCTTTGACTACATAGAAAGTTTGAGACTAGCCTGGGACAGGAGACCCAGCCTCCAAAACAAAACAAAACAAAACTAGCTTGGGGTGATGGGATTACATCACCCCAAGTAGAGCCACAGCAAGCCACAGTGGAAGCCATCGAAGGAGGCAGCTTAAAATATGTATCTCTCTCTTTTTTTAAAGATTTATTTATTATTATATATGAGTACACTGTAGCTGTCTTCAGACACACCAGAAGAGGGTATCAGATCTCATTGCAGATGGTTGTAAGTCACCATGTGGTTGCTGGGATTTGAACTCAGGACCTTTGGAAGAGCAGTCAGTGCTCTTAACCACTGAGCCATCTTTCCAGCCCAAAATATGTATCTCTTGATAAAAGAAAGATTAAAAAAAAAAAAGCAGAGGAGAAAGAAAGGCAAACACAGGGAGCTGGGTATGCTAGTTCACTGGGCTGGATTTGAAAAACACACATGGGTTGTTGGTGATTGGCCAAAATAACTGGGACAGTGCCTAAAGGCAGTTAGATGAGCCACATCTGGACATCGCTGTGTGGACCAGCTGCAGCCATAGGCAAAGACCAGTTCGCTCCACTTGCCTAGAAGACGGGTTCTTATACCAGGTACATCTTACGATCAAAGAGTTAAGTGTTCCTGCTCAGGAAAATCAAACCCCGCTCCAGTCAGAACTAACCGCGTGGTCTGGGTTCCCAGGGAATGCTTTCCACTGGACAAAGCCACAGTCGTCTTCGCAACACTTAAAAGTGATGCTAGACAAAGCTGAAGAGAGGAAAAGACAGCAGAAGGCAAGGAGCCCAGGCTAAGCAAGACACAGCCTAAGCGTTTCTGACACAAGGTCCCTCTTGCTTGACTTGCATGGCACAGCGTCAAGACAGTATGAGGTGTAAATTCCTAGGTGTAAATGTCTAAGTAGGCACAGGCACCCTTCCATCTGTGATGGTTTGGAGTTGCTTGGCTCAGGGAGTGGCACTATTAGAAGGTGTGGCCCTGTTAGAATAGGTGTGGCCCTGTTGTATTAGGTGTGTCACTATGGGCATGGGCTTTAAGATCCTCATCTTTCCTGCCTGGAAAGCCTCTGAAGATATAGAACTCTCAGCTCTGCCTGCACCATGCCTGCTTGGATGCTGCCCTGCACCCACCTGTTGATGAGGTTCAGACTAAAACTCTGAGCCTGTAAGCAGCACAATGAAATGTCCTTCTAAGACTTGCCTTGGTCACGATGTCTGTTCACAGCAGTAAAACCCTAACTCAGACACTACCTACCCTTGAAAAACACCCAAAGACCTAACTCACCTGAGTCTATAGCAACATTATACATTCAGTAATACATGAAACTAAGACCTTCCCTACACACTGGCTCCATCATGACACTCTAAAATTTCTGAATAGCATTCATTACTTGAATAAGAAAATCAGTGTGCACATGACCTCCTTGTTTGGGAACCATTAGGAAAGATTAACTTTTAACCTCTGGCATGGTGTCCAAATGGTATCACCCAGAGCCTTAATGAGTGAAGAAGTTGAACGGAGGCATCTATAAGAATATGCATATTTATGATTCATCAAGGGCCATTGTACCAATGCACCATCTGCATTATAAAATACACAGTGAAGCAGGAATTTAAAAGGATAAGATGAGAAAGAGACTTGAAAATGGGCTCTTTTTATAGACGAGAAATAAAGAACAGCCCCAAGTCTCTCTCAGGTTCTTCTAATGAGAGCAGAGAGCCACTTATCATTATTATCATCATCATCATCACCTAATAAATTAACAGAATATACTGCAGTGGCTTGAGTGTGCTTCCTGGAAGTTTGCCCTCAGGAAGCCTGCAAAGGGGGCTGGTATAAGATAATGAGATCATCAGGACTAACATGGAAGGGACTGGTATTGTCTTCTACAGCGAGTCAGTCACCAAGAAAGTGCGCTGTTAGAAGGAAGGCCACCTCACTCAGTTGGCCCTTCTGCCTGAAGTTATTCCCCTTCTCTGGCAAGTCATGACAAAGAATGGGGATACACCCCAGAGGCTAGGGCATGAGCCTCACTTTCACTTTCCAAAGTATGGGCTCAACCAAGCCTTTCTTAAAGATGCACACACATGCACACAACACAAACACACACCACACACCACACACACACACACACACACACACACACACACACACACACACACACACACATCCTCCTTGCATGTATGTCTGCACACCAGAAGAGGGCACCAGATCTCATTATAGATGGTTGTGAGCCACCATGTGGTTGCTGGGAATTGAACTCAGGACCTCTGGAAGATCAGGTAGTGTTCTTATCCTCTGAGCCATCTCTCTAGCCCCCAAACCTTTTTCTTTAAGTGAGTATCTATCCCCTATATATACTGTATATATATCAACTACATATCAAAGTTTGGTTACAGATCCTGAGTAACTGTCTGTACCAGGCTTGTCTGTGGGCATGTCTGTGAGGAACCATCTTGATTATTAATTGATCAATCACAGTGTGAGCAGGTGGTTCTGAGCTCCATAAGAAAGTTAGCAAGCTAGAATACAAGCCAAGCCACCAGTACCGTTCCTCCATTGGTCAGGCCTCTAGCTCTTACCCTGACTGCCCTGGATGGTGGACTACGACTTGGAAATATAAACCAAACAAACCTTCTCCTCCCTGAGTTGTTTGTCACAGTTCCAGAAGAGGATAACATGTCACCTGGCATCATACTCCTATGACTTATGGTCACCACACAGGTACTGTCTCAAAGCCTCAAAGCTCAAGATGGGTCCCCATCAGAAATACAAAGCATTTATCTCCTCATGCTCATTGTTCCTGTTGGAGAAAGCTTTTTAGTGTTTCTTCTCACATACGTCTTTCCTTTGCACTCTCTCTCTCTCTCTCTCTCTCTCTCTCTCTCTCTCTCTCACACACACACACACACACACACACACACACACACACACACACACACACACCACGAAAGCTCTGGGTAAATTTTCCTGGAAGCTAATTATGAGCTGAGTCAGCTGGGGACACCTGCACTTCCATCCAGATGTTTGGCTTGGGAACACCTACACTTCCATCCAGATGTTTGGCTGACTCCCAGGCAAGCTTCTTCACACTCTCAGCCCTGTTATCTAAGTGCATCTCAGCCTCTCTGCTAACAAGAGCTTCACTGGTGCCATCATGCCTTGTGAATACTGTTTTGCCATTTCTGCCCTATCAGGTCATTTCACTAGCTACAGGTGGATTTTCATCTTTCGCTCTAAGATGGAAACTCTGAAATGTTTCTAACCTTCCTGGTTGGTGGAATTCTGTGACACATTAGGCTATCGTGAGACTTTAAACAGCACTGAGCTATCTCTAGAAGTTTGATCTTACCATCTCCATCCTGTCCTCCTAGCTGAGACACAGACATGCCACCAGACCTCAAGGTACAGTACACACAGAGTCAAGGTCATCTTTAAGACAGTGTTCAATCAAACCTCTAATGGGCTTCTGTTAACCATGAGTTTCTCTGACTCTGTTGGAGCTGGTCTATACTATGGCTACATTTCTGCACCAACGCAGAGCAGTATTGTATAGTATCTATATGCTGTCTTACAGCATTCTCCTTGAGAGATTGTTTATATGGAGAGACTGACATATGAGCTACTGTGGCCAAGATGATAAAGGCGCCATAATATCAACATTCTACTGCGGCCTAAACTGTTCTTCATGTGCGACACAACACACTTGGACTCTCTTTATTTAGATTTTTTTAAAACTTTATTTTATGTGCATGAGTGTTTTGCCTACATGTATGTATACTGTGGGAGTGGCAGAAGTGGAGGGCATTAGATCCCCTGAGACTGGAGTTATAGATGGTTGTGAACAACATTGTGGGTGCTGGGAATCGAACACAAGTCCTTGGCGAGAGCAACCAGTTCTCTTAACTGTCAAGCCTGTCCCTTAACTCCACCCCGTCCCTTGAGCTTTTTGGCAGCTAGCCTGTGTGAAGCTGCAGGAGTCAACCTAGCAAACGCTGTTGTGTTATTTTCTGCAGTCGTAAACCTAAACACATTTTTTTTGTCTTGGCACCCTAAGGTAACTTGTTCCAGGACTTCCAAAAAAATCCCAGTTTGTGGTAAGTTTTACGGGAAACGGTACAAGAATTTGCATATAAGCTGTGCTCCTCCCCCAAACACTTTAAATCTCTGACTTACTTACAGTACCTAATACAAGGCAAATGCCATGCCACTATTATTTAGGGAATGACAGGAGAAAATGTGCGCACCTCCACCACTAATACAATGTTCTCCTAAGTATTTCTGAGCCACGGTTGGTTGAATCCTGCAGACACAAACCATGGAGACAGATGGCGGACTAGTGAATAGCTAACCTGTATCCCATCCTTTATACACCCAGGCGCTGCTGCCCAACTTTTACTAGCAGTTTAGACTCCAGTTCCTCTAAGTAGAGAACCCAAAGAGCTAAGAGGTGACAGAATACAGGCAGACAACTGGGAACAGAAGACAAACAGAGCTAAGCCCCGCGGGGGTCGGCCATGCAGGGTTAACTTTTATGGGAGAACATTTGGAGCACATCTCAGACCAACTGCACCATCTAAGAAACGGGTTTTGCCAGTCCTTTATGCCACACTCTAGAGACTGGGCCTCAGGTTTTAGACTAAAATAACAGCACGGATCAAGTGTCGGCAGCTTCGCCACACTAGACAGAAGATGCTGCTGTGCGAGAGGGGGGGTGGGGGTGGGGTGGGGAGGATTCCCACTTACCCCTGACAAATAGCGCTCAAGTTTCTTGTTCAACAGGAAGTAGATGGCCAGGATGTGGCAGGCGCGGTTGGAGAGCACCGTGTTGATGACGTCACTGTTCTTATAGCCCAGCTTTTCAGTCATGTGCAGCACCACGCTGGGACTCAGGTCTTCCAAAGAAATCCTGTGAGGGGTAGACACAGGGAGCCAGTCACCTCTCCACGTTCTCAGAATGTCTCACAAAGGTGGCGGCTGAGAGAATGACCTTGAATAACAGGCCCTCTCATTTACCTCCTGAGTTCAGGGCCTGAAGGCGCACACTGCCATCCATGCCTGCTTTGTGTGGTGTGGGCCGATGGAATCCAGGGCTCATGCCGGCTGGCACCGTCTCAGCTGAGCTACGTCTCCAGCCCCCCCTGACTTTTTATTTTGAAAATTTTTACATATATAGGACAGTTGTGGGTTTACTATATAACCTGTGTGTTCCCCATCCATAGAATTCAATTAATCTTAGACAGAACATTTCAGAAAAAAAAATATATCCATACTGAGCATAAAGACTCTAAAGGGTTTTTTTTTTTTACTGTCATTATTCCCTGAGGCAATACAGCATAACAAAGACTATAAATCAACTAGAGGTAATTCAAAGTATATGGAAGAGTGTGCATGGCTTATGTACAAAGTATACATTTTATATAGGAGACTTGAGTGTCTGTAGACTTGGGTGGTGGAGGGACTGAAAGCAGCTCGCCATGTAGCCCTGGCTATCCTGGAACTCACCATGTAGACCAGGCTGACCTCAAACGCACAGAGATCCACCTGCCTCTGCCTCCCAAGTGCTGGGACTAGAGGTCTGTCCCACCACACCTGCGGCGTCTGTAGATCTTTAATATCTTTTTTCCGGGGAGATCACTAGAATGATCCCATAGAATCACATAGAATGGCCCCACAGATATGGAGAGATGACTGTGATTAGCTGAGTGACCCTCGCCTGGGTATGCTTTGCCATGCTTGCTGCATTTGGGGTTCCTATTGTTGTTGCTAAAAATGTTTTAAATTATAGACACTGTGCTATGTCATTTCTCGACACTTCAGTGTGTCCCTTTAAAAGCAAAGGGGTTCATAGGAGAAAGCTGTGCGAAGGAGCAGCGTAAAACTCGGGCTTTATTTTCTTAACTTTCCCCAAAGGGAAGGAAACACTGACAACATCCAAACTAATTAAACCAGGAGAGAGCAGTGTTGGGAAACTAGAAAATAGATTTTACAATTATATATAATGTATCTTTGGCTGTATGTTTCTCCGCCTTTATATTTAAGGTTTATTTAAGGGCCGGTAAAGCAAGAAAAACAATTACCAGGGATATGTAATTTTTTTGCCTTGAAGATTAACAATTTTTCAAAATAAAACTGTAAATAACACATACTTCCCCCAACAGTTTAGAATTTTGCTCTCCTATCTTATCGAAACAGATTTTTCTTCTTTATCCAATAACCTTAGATAACAAAAGACCCCAAGCTGCTATTTTCTTTAAACAAGACCTTTACCACTTTTACCATTTATTAGCTAGTTTTTTACACAAGCACACCCCACTCACACACACAGTCACACTCACACATACAGATTCACACACACACACGCACACACACACATGCACACACTACTCAAGATGGCTAAAAAGTGTAAAAGACTGAATTAGTGTTTACCTCACCAAAGCCTGCCTCTAGCCCCCTGTGGAGAGGCTAGAAAACTATAAGCCATATTGTAAATCTTTATCACTGAAGAGGTTGCTAAACACAGGAAGGGCTCTCTGTGTTTCTAGGGCCAGATCCACAGTCTTGGACAGGCTCTGTGTTGGGTGGATAGGATATGCTCCCTTAGACATTAACCTAATGGCTCCTTTGGTTGCCACCAGTGCTACCCACTTCTTACCAGAAGCAGCCTGGGCACTGTCCCACAGTGAGAAGACATTGCCCCTCAGCTCTGTTGGCAGGTTCACAGGGGGGGTAATTTTTCTGGTGTCCATTTCAGTTCCTGGCCCAAATTGAACAGGTATTGGAAAACGGTGTCAATTTCCAGGTTCCCGTGACAACTTAGGTAACCCAGACTTTGTCTAAATTACTACCCAAGAGCCGAATGCTAGATTTCAAATGGTGACTAGACAAACTCACCTCCTCTATGCACAGAGCAAGGGTGAATGTGGTCAAGTATCCTAGATGCGGATCCTACGAACGGCCATCCTGAGTGAGAGCCTTGTTGAGCATCTAGTTTAAGGGACTCAGATTTCAGCTCTCATATGGCTTAGTGCATATTTCTAGACTTCCTTGGCCCAAGACTTGGGGATTTTCAAAAGTATGGCCAGAGGATGCCCCCACCCTGCTCCTTTGTCTGTGGTTCTCTGGTCCTCATCCAAGCTTGACAGAGCGTCTAAGGCTCTGAAGGGTTTAAAGAAGAGGTGAGCTATCCCAGAAGGCTGGAGTCAGGTGGTCTCCATATGTGCTTGAAGTAGCCAAAGGGAAGGTCCTTATCCCTCAGTCAGAGTGGCTCAAAGAACGACAAACGAGTCAAAAAGAACAAGGAAATGTCTCCGGTGCTGGTTTCCTGATCCGTAGTCTGCAGAGACAGGCCGGGTGGGTGGTTTACCTCTCAGTGCACCCGCCTGTAACCCTCCCTCATGGAGAGCAAGCCCACAATATGGCCGCTGAAGTGAATGATCTGACCTTCCTTGTTCCCATTCCTGTTGCCTTAAGGCAAGGAACTCGGGGCTGAGAGACATGGGAGTTAAGCAGGAGGAAGCAGGTCTGAAGGTGAAAGACCCAGTTCCATGAGATTCAAGAAGCTTAATGCTGGCAGGAGAGCTCACCAGTAGATCTCCACCACCCCCCATATCTATCTATTGATCGATTGATCCATCCATCCATCCATCCATCCATCCATCCATCCATCCATCCACTTTCTCTCTCTCTCTCTCTCTCTCTCTCTCTCTCTCTCTCTCTCTCACACACACACACACACACACACACACACACACACACAGGTACACACAGGTACACATAGGCACACACTCCACAGTTTATTTAAATGAACACTTTAAGTGAACTAGAAAGACGTTAGGGAAGTTGCAGTCCATCAGAGCGAGGCTTGGTAAGGGATGTGCTATAGCTCAGCTTCCATTCCTAACCAGGCGCCACAGGACCGATCTGGCACAAACACCTAGGACAGCCCTGGTTGCATCTTCCTGCCCAATGAGATGGGCCTGTCTATGGGTAAGAGGTTATTGAGGCGGGCACAGCCAGGCCGGGGATTGGGGCAGGGTATAAATAGCTTTGACTTCGATCACCTACAGCTTCCTGTCCCGAGCTTGGAGGGCTCACAGGCGGGCCACATCTCACTGGAGAAGGTGTTCCTCCATCTGTGCCACTTTACCTGTTGGGATAGGTGACATTGCAGGGCACCTTTCCAGTGTAATTCTCATTCAACCAGCGATTCGCCAGCGCTTGCTGGATATTCGGCCTCTTCACAGGGTCTGGTTCCAGGAGGGAGCGCAGAAAGTTGACGGCCCCTGTGAGATACACACCACAAAGAACACACCTTAGAGACTGAACACAGCTGCAGACACTGAAGCCGCAGCCCGAGGTCTTGCACCTCCTCAGCCCCTCGGAGCCTCTGCCCTTGGGGTCTCTGGTGGGGCTTCGATTCCACAGCTCACAGAAAGTGAGTTCAGCCCCACCTTCAGATACCTGGAGTTTTAAATTGCATTTCCTCCCACATTTATCTTTTAAAGAGCTGCTGTATATCCAAAGAGCTTAAGACATCAGTCCAAGGATGTCTGGGACCCAAGACAGCAGCAATTGGCTTGCTCTCCCTGGGCCATGCATTTCTGGAATAATCTGTGTGCTCCTGTAGCCACTCAGAGATCAAACACTGAGATGTACTACTATCACATGTGGAGGCTGAAAGAGTAGAAACTGAAAAAAAAATGCTCATGGTGGTGTCTGAGCAATCAAAAGGGAAAAAAGATGAATGGATTTGAACGAGACACTTTGACCCTTACCATGGGGCACCACGGCTCACAAGGTCAATGAGGTACTTGCTGGTTGATTGGTTAATTGATTTATGTACCAGGGGTTAAGCCTGTGGCATCATATGTTTTTAGCCCTATTTTACTTTTGATTTTGAGATGGGCTTTCACAAGGTAGCCCAGGCTAGCCTTGAACTTGATCTATAGCCCAGGCTAGCCCAGGAGGACTTCAAACTTCTGTCTTCCCCACCTTAGACTTCTGAGTAGCCAGGATCACACACGTGCTTCTCCAAGGCTCCTTTCTTTCAAATCAATTCTCTATGCCACTCACATTTCCCCCAGACTCTGAGAGATTATAATGTAGTGCCCAGGCTAGCCTAAACCCATGCTGGCCAGCTAACTAGGCTGACATGACACCAGAGATCTGTATGCTTTTGTTTAAGTATTAGGTCAACTGGAACTTGTATCTTCAAATCCTAGTTTGTCACAGAGTTTTAGCAAGTACCTCACTACAAACCCATGTCCGTCTGATGCTGCCCACTAAAAGGAAGGGGCAGTCTGGGCAGAATGTATGACCGTGGTATTTGCTCATAGTTTCAGCCCAAATACCTGGTATAGAACTCCAGCCATGTTGAGTTAGAGAGTAAGAAGGGATGAGAGAAACCATTGGCCAGGCTACCAAATCCTCACCACCTGTATTACTTTAGTCCCTACCAAGCAATTTGTACCCTGGGTCTCCTTTCATAAGACAAACATTTACAGAACACCCTCGATCTACCCAAACACTAGAGACAGAAAGCTGTATCCTTCATGATCATAACAGGAACGACAACTGTATATCATGCATATCTGTATTTTAGAAGGTCACAGGTTCAGTACTAGTCAGTGTGAGTCCACACCGAACTGAAGAGTCCACACACAGAGGACCAGTTTTCCTGCATTTTTCTGAGACTACATTTTCCTATTCTATTGCGTCTTAGCGTACCACCCTGCAAGGGGCTGAGGATACAGCTCATTTGGCAGAGTGCTTGCCTAGCTTGAACGAAGTCCTGGGTTAGATCCCTACCACCAGAAAAGCCAGGCGTGAAGGTGTGTGCCTATGATCCCAGCACCTGGGAGGTAGAGGCAGATGGGTCAGGAGTTCAAGGTCATCCCCCAATACCTAGCAAGTTCAAGGCCAGCCCCCAGGATAGGACACATAAGACACACCCTCCTCCTCCTCCCTCGCAGATACAGAATATAATAATCTTTCCCTTTGTATGTATGTAAGCATGTTTATGTTTATACAAGTGCACATGTGCATGCAGGTGTGTGTACATATGTGTGTGCATGTATGTGAGGCTGGAAGACCACCTAAAGTGCCATCTGAAGGGGGTGTGGATGGGGGGGGGACCAGGAATAGGGTTAGTTTAATAAATACATGAAATTCTCCAGAAACTAAACACGATGAAGAAAACAAAAAACAAAAAAGAATGCCATTCATTTTTTTTAAATTATTATTAGATTTTCTCCCAGCCTGGAGCTCAACAACTGGACTAGACTGGCTGGTCCATCAGCCCCAGGTATCCTCTGTCTCTCCTTCTCTAGTGCTGGGATTACAAGCACAAATCATGGTGTTCACCACGCCCAGAGCTCTTCTGTAGAATTGGGGGAATCAAACTCAGGACCCTGTGTTTGCAAGTCAAGTGCTCTACCAACTGAGCCATCCCATCCTCCAAGGCCCCCACCAGATAGTTCTTTCATTTAGCTTTCTATGCATCCAGTTTCCGTCAGACCAAATAGTAAGTCCCAGACAATAATCTCCATTTGTTTGCACTCCACGTTGCTCCGTCTTTTCGTCAGGAGCACTTTGCCAGTGTTTTAAAATAGAACCCCGCTTAGCCAGGAGCGGTCATGAAAACTCACACTTTCTCATCTGCGTTCAGTTGTCAGTTTATACTGCACTTAAAAGAATGATGGCCCTTCTGTGAGCCCTATTTCTATGGTGGAAATGAAGCCATCAAAAGAGGGGCCAATTGTGAGACCAGAATCAGGTCCAGAGAACTAGCCCTTTGCCAGGTCACACCCATGAGGTAACTCATGCAAGGAGAGCCCCAGTGTGCATGCGGCCCTCTGTCTTCAAGAACATAGCGAGACAGAATGGGTGTGTGGATGTACATTTAATGCTGTCAGACTTTTTTAAAGGTTCATTTATTTTTATTTTATTTTATGAGTGGTTTTGCCTGCATGCATGCAATTGCACTATGCACATGCAGTGCCCACAGAGGCCAGAAGAGGGTGTCCTCTGTAACTGGAGTTACAGGTGGCTGGTTAGCCACCATGTGTGTGCTGGGAACTGAACCTGTGTCTTACCAAGAACAGTGAATGCTCATAACTGCTGAGGTATCTCTCAGCCTCAACAGTAACAGTTTTATAGTTAAGTCTCCAAATAAAACTCTCCTAACATCTCCCCCCAAAAGAGGCTTCTGGTTTTGAACAAATATATTCCTCCCTCTGTACCCCTATACTGCAAGAGCTGCTGGAGTGCTTTTTGGTTTGGTTTTGTTGTTTGGTGTGTGCATCCTCATGAGTTCAAACACAGAAGCCAGAGATCATGTCCAGTGCCCTGTTCTGTCATCCTTCATGACACGGTCTCTTCTCTGAACTTGGAGATCAACAAAACCCAGCAAATCCTATCTCTGCCCTCCACAATGGGGTTACAGGCCATACACAACTATGTGAGACTTTTTAATGCAGGTGCCGGACGGGGATTTGAACTCAGGTCCTTCTGTTTGAACAGCAAGCCCTCTTACTCACTGAGTCATCTTCTCAACTCACCATTTGGGTTTTAAACAAGAGCATCTATTGTTCAAGGACGAAGGGGTGGGTTTTACGAACTGGACTGGAGGTACTGAGTTAGGGTGCTTTCTGAGATCTCTGATGTGTACCCCTAAAGGACTGGCATCCTTTCACACCCGAGGCCAGGCTTCTTTGAAGGGTGATTAAGCAGAAGAGCCAGGGATGGATGCTGAATGCACACCTCTGTTCTATTTTCACCAGCAAATGCTCTAGATCTTCACAAATTGCTGATGAGCACAAGTAATTTTAGTTCAAGTCTCTGCTGACGAGTCATGTACCTATGGACGTCACAAACATCACGTCACTATCCTGAAAAGACTTTATGGACATCCTCAGAGAGCTGTGAGGTTTGTCCTTGGATCTTGAACATATCTGTGTGCCTCTGGGGCCAAGAGGGACTACATCATCCCAGAAGTGGAATCTAGCACAGTCACAAGTCACAGCTCCTTCAAGCTGACTCTTGGGCTCTCTGCTCCAGCCGAGAGGGTTGAAGCAAGCTGAATAGGGACTCCGTCACCTGCAAATAACAGGAAGTAGGCATGGCTGTGGTGCCAACACCCTTTCTTTCAGGAGCAGTCAGACTTCTCAAGTCTGAACTGGCCTATGTGAGCACTGGACACTGCCAAAGGCAGGGGCTGCAGGCAACAGACAAAGCCACCTGACATTAAAGCAGCCGGCCAGATGCAAGCAGAGGCCTGTCCTGGCGGGAGGCTACTCTCTCATCTCCTCTGAGCTAAGAATCCATTGGCAGTAGATGGTTAAGCCTTCTTGGAAATTTTAACCAGGCCCAACCTCCAGCAATGCCAGTCTTTAGCTTCTCTCTGGTGGATCTGTGGGACAGAATCCTCTTAACTGAAAGCGTCTGTTTGGAATGTATTACAAATGCTACTGCTATGGCGCCCGAGAAGAAAGAGTAAACTGTTGGAAAAAAATCTCTCAGCTGAGAAAAGCATTCGCTAACTCTGTGCTATGCAAGAGCCAACTTGCAGAAAGCAGAAACCAGCTAGACGAGCATCCGTAAGGCCCCCCAAAGCTGAAGGTTCCCAGTTACGTGATGGGGACAGGGAGGTGACTCTCTGTGCACGTCATAGGCTCGCAAGGACAGGAGTGCTGAAATTTGTTTCCAACTGAACTTTGCTAAAATAAAAATGAAACTTTGAATTTCATCTAAATGGAATAATAATGAGGTTTAATTGGCGCAATCACGGCAAGGAGGACTGAGAGAATATCAGATTGATGAAGATAGGAGTTCCTGATGAACAGTAACGTTGTTGCATTTTCAATCCGCAATGACATCACTCAAAAGACAAGACCTGAAGACAAGAGATAGACTGGCACGCTCAGGGGCTGTAGAGGAATAGACTGTGTGTTGAATAAGGGAAGGGGGCTGGAGGGTCGGATCGGCAGCTAAGAGAGAGTGCTATGCTTGCAGAGGACCAGAGTTCAGTTCCCGGTATCCATGATGGGCATCTCACAACTACCTGCTAACTCCTGCTCTGGGGGTCAGACCCCCTCTTCTGGTTTCTGTGGGCACCGCACACATGTGAGCGTGAGTGAGCATGCGTGTGCACATCTTTGAACAATAAGGGAAAGAAATCACAGAGCACAGAGGAAATCCTGGGTTCTCAGTCAAACCAACTTGCTCACTCCGAGACTCAGTTTCCCCTTGGTTAACTGGGAATGACGGCATTCACTGTGCTTGACTGTGTAAAAAGGCGGTAACGGGAAAACACCTGCATTCTGTGTTCCACTAAGGGGCGGCTTCTCCTGTTACTGATAAACTAGTATTGCAGGATATAACGATGGCGTCGTAAGAGAGCAAACCAGGTTTGTTGCGATGGCTTGCTCCTCCCACAGCCTGTGTGTGGCTCACACTAGTGCAGCTCACATGTATCTCTGCCTTTCCACCTTCAGTACTTATGGTGGGGTTGCACTAACCCATGCTCATTACACAACTGAGGTCACGTGCCATGCTCACATGCCAGAAGGTAAGCGTAGCTTTTACTGCTGCGTGGAGAGCCCCACCCCCACTCTCACCCCCATACCTCCCCTGCATGGACTAGCAATGGATTTGAGATTCTACTTTTGAGGTGCTCAGAACTCTTCTATTCTTGATCCAACTTTTAATTAATATAAGCACTAGTAAGCCTTGGTGGTCCTAAGCCTCTGGGAGTTGGGACTGACTGCTGTTCTGATGACTTAAGACAGAAAATCAGCAACTGTCTAATTTCTCGGAGTCCCACTCATACTCATCAACCCCTGCTTACTCTTTCCAGCATCTTCCTAGTATCCTGTGTCATGGGTCATTTAGGACAAAGCAAGCTCTACACCATCAGAAGCATGTCAGAATCCCCTGTGAGAGATGGCAGTGTTTAAGACTATATAATAAAGCTGCAGATGGAGTATTCGAGGGACAACACAAGATGGTACAGCCACTCCAAACAACAGCGTGGTACCTTCTTATGGAGCTGTATGCTCTTACTAATTGACACAGTAATTTGGTTCTTAGCTCTTGGCCTTACAGAAATCACATTCATACAAATATCTGGAGGTAAATGTTTATAGCAGCTTCATTCAAAGTAGTCCCAAACTGAAACCAATCCAGTGGTCCTGCAATGGGTGAACGGTTAAAAGAAAACCTGTGGTATGTCCATACATGGGAATACAACTCAGCCGTGAAAAGGGACAAGGTTCAGATTCATCCATCAACTAAAGTGGATCTTAACACAGTTACAGTGAGACAAGAGATCTGTACAGGGCTTGTACATTTGTTCATCTCTATAGTTCCTTCATTTCAAACATGCTAGGGAGATGGAAAAAAGGTAGTGGCCTATAAGGGTTTGTAGGGGGAAGAGAGGGAGGTGACAAAAGCTATACAGGGAGGGGGAGGTGTGCCTTGATGTTAGTGGCTGTCTCCAACACAGTGGCAATTTGCACTGTGAAAATTCACATGGTGCTAAATATACACTGGGAGACGTGGGTTTTATCAATGTCTTTTTCCTAATGGAAATTACATCAGCAATTAAAGATACTATGGTTGTGGGAAACTGGGTGAAAGATGTGTAGATTTCTCCATTCATGTTTTAAGTTGGGTGTTCATCAAAAAAAAAAGTCACAACAACAACAAAAAAACTGTTTTCAAAAACATTTTATTAAAAAAATGTTTACTTCCTATGTCTTTATCTGAATTATTACCTGTTAGTTCACTTAAAGCAGCAACTGACATATATGTGTGTATATGTGTGTGTGCACGCGCGCCTATGAGTGTATATGTATATATGTGTGTGTGTGTGCGCGTATGAGTGTATATGTATATATGTGTGTGTGTGTGTGTGTGCATATGAGTGTATATGTATATATGTGTGTGTGTGTGTGTGTGTGTGTGTGTGTGCGTATGAGTGTATATGTATATATGTGTGTATGTGTATGAGTGTATATGTATATATGTGTGTGTGGGCAAATGTGTGCATATATATTTTTTTTTCTTTTCCCATAGATGTGTGTACTTTATAGAAGCTGAGGCTATATGTGGCTCATTCCCTCTCTTTCAGACACACACCTAGCATGTGCCTAGTTATCATGGACAGAGAGAATGGATATGAAATGATGAATAAATGGACGGTTGGCTGAACACTTCCTATAATACTTTGTAGCACTTTTCGACCCCGAGTGCCCAAATGCCTCAATGTGGTGATCCCTTCAATATGTTGTGCACTTTCTAACTCCATGAGGTCAGACTCCCATTGCAGAACTATTTGTTCTAGAAGTCAGTACAGTGGCTTCTCTTCCCAAGGACACAATGCCTTCCAAAGCTGTCAACCTCCAGAGATTACACGTCAGTGGCAAGGTCACAGTATAGCTCAATTAGATAATTATGCCCAAGAACTCATTTCAAGTTGGATCCATTGACAAGACTAAATCTCGGGCCAGTTCCCCAGATGCTTATAAACCCAAGGGAAAAATAAAATAGTGGCAAAATAAAATGCTCTGTTCTATCCATGTACCAGAAAGGGGGAAGTTAAATAATTATCCTTTCTTGGTCAAAGCCTCATTTCATTGAACCTAGATTCTTTCTAACAGAACAATTAAGTGACCCTCAGAGTGGAGCATAGACCAGGAACTTTTTTTTTTTTTTTTGGTTTTTCGAGACAAGGTTTCTCTGCATAGCCCTGGCTGTCCTGGAACTCACTCTGTAGACCAGACTGGCCCGAACTCAGAAATCCGCCTGCCTCTGCCTCCCGAGTGCTGGGATAAAAGGCGTGCACCACCACGCCCAGCTCAGACCAGGAACTTGATGTAAAGTGTGAACCAAAGAAAAGATCAGATCCTGTCCATTTACAGAGTCAAAACCCAATCTTTACTCAAGGCTCTTATTGCAACTTGAAGCTGCTAACGTTTGAGAGAACTTCTCAAACACGCGTATGATCGGTTGTTTTGAAGTAACCGAACCTACCTATACCTGAAAGCCTCAAGAGTTCACATAATAAAACAAATCACAGATCAAACACATGACTGAAACTACTATCCCCTTACAATAAACTGACTAACGGAAACGTAAGCATGCTTATAGCCCTCCTCACCAAGGCGGCACTCTAAAACAGCCGAGCCTGCAGCTAGTCCCCAAGCAAAGGGCACAAGGCCCTCCTGATGTGTGTGCTTTGTACCAAAGACAGAAGGAGGGGCCTGGAGCTTTCAAATTACAAGAAGAGCGAGCACACACACAGAGTGGTCTGGTTGCTTAGGGATGGGAAGCTCGGTGAACCCTGTTGTATCTACACAGGGAAGGAACTCACATCAAACCAACAGCCCTTCCAAAATGAGTTCAGACCATGCGAGGGCAGGCGACAGATCCTCAACCCACAGGAGCAGATGCATTACCTGTGGAGAGCTGGGTCGGCAGGGGATTCATTGCTTTGTCCACCATCTTCTGATACAGAGCCCTCAGGCTGAAAGGCTCCACAGTGAAAGGTAGGGTCCCCGTCAGCATGGCATACATGTTCACGCCTCTGGAAAGATAGACATCAAAGTGTGAGAGCAGAAGAGGCCCTGGATGCAGAAGGCACAGAGCACGCACACGGAGCCTCTGGCTAACCCATCTTTCCAGAACCCTCACATCATGTCCCAGTTGAGGTGTTGACATCGGAAAGGCTGGGGCGAGAACACTGGGAAGACGTTCTGAGGGGCTCGGAGATGAGTGAGCCCTGGAAGAGCTCCCTCCCGAGGAGGAGCCACACTCTCTTGTCTATGAATCCAAGCGGAGTGTCAGCTTTACAACCTAAACTCCTCCAAATTCTGAAACCTCTTGACCGGCAAAACGATGCCACAGGCAGAAGATTGCACCTCTGGCCTCATGGGGTACACAAAGGGGAATGCCATAAACTCACCTCGGGCTGTGTATGTAACACGTGGGAAACACCCACTTGGGTCCCATACCCAGGAGAGTCCACTACATACAGGCAAAGATTCCAAAGCCCAAACTAGTTCTTTGAGCAGGAGACAGTCACATTGTAATGGGAAGATGTCAACACCAAGAAATTCCAGACGAAGGGAAGTACTATACACCTTGAGAGAATCAGGAGAGACCTTGCTAGTCTGTAATCTTTCCAGATACAACACGCAAAGTGTGACTTTAGAGGCAGATGAAACACAGGGCCAGAACTACCAGTGCTGGGCTAATGACAGCTTCTGCTTACCATTCAGCCATTTGAGGCCAAAACCCCACACTCAAAGCCAGCCTTTTATCCATCTCTTGAACTTAGCTCCGGTTTGTCACTAAGGAAGGTCTTTCCCAATCTTATTTCTCCTTTGATTGTTTGTCCTAAGACTCGGCCACCAGGCCCTGGCCCAGTATCTGGGCTGTGGTTGAGTGGGCTTAACTGCTTATATCCAAAGCCAGCCAGAGGACAGTGAAGCCTTCTGGGAGGATTTTATTTCCTGGATGTATAAACCTACTATCATGTTGATGAGATTTCCTGATGGGGAAGAAATGTTTGCCTGCTTGCCTGCCTGCCAAGAGGTCTCCGCTGTTCAAAGGCACCGGGGCGGATGTGTTTTTAAAAACAGGCAACAGGATTTCCAGTCAAAACAGAGCCAATGAGACTGATTGAAATTAAGACCCTTGAGTGTAATTCCACAGAGGCGCCTCCGAATTATGCATTCCTTATAATGACAGGTACTGGAGCCCGCAGCACAGCACAGAGCGCTCTCGGGTTTCAGAAGTAAGCTGAAGCCCAGTTCTCTCTCTCTGAACTCAGAACAGAGTCAGGGAGGCAGGCACACACACACATTCATTCCACAGATTCTTGCTGGATGCCTCTCATTGACTGAGTACTGTCAGCCAGGCGAGGACGCTGCCATTTTTGGATGGTGAGTTGAAGAGAAACACGGAATGGGCAAACCCTCAAACAAATAAACACAACCCCTCTGAGCAAAGAGCACTGAGTCCAAGAGACTGCTGGGCTGCACTGCTTTTCCACGAGTGCCCAGGTAAGGAAAAGGGACTTTTAACCCAGGAAGCATCTCCAGTGAGTGTTTTCATGCAGGAGCGTAGACATCTTCAGTTGGCTGCACAAGGCCAGGTGAGAAATGGCATAAACCAAGGAACAGGAGCCAAGAACAGACAAGGCATATCATATGCGCAGCCAGTGACAGCAGTCACTCTGGGTGTGTGTTCAGAGAAATGCATTCATTCCTCGGGCGGCATCGAGGCGGCATCGCATGTAACAACAGGGACCAGCATGGTGAGCGGGAGACGGCAGCAAGAACATGCGGTATTGCTGCAAGTCCATACCAAGCAACAGATCTCATAGAGAAAGGAAGTGGGCAACAGAGGCACGCTGAGGAAGGAAGCGTGGAAGGGGAGGAAGGAGAGTTGTGTGGAGACCTTAAGAACCCACTGCTCTGGCTGGAGAGATGGCTCAGCAGGTAAGAGCACTGATTGCTCTTCCAAAGGTCCTGAGTTCAAAGCCCAGCAACCACATGGTGGCTCACAAACGTAATGAGGTCTGACCCCCTCTTCTGGTGTATCTGTTACAGTGTACTTACGTATAATAATAAATACATCTTTGGGCTGACCGGAGCGAGTGGAGGTCCTAAAAATTCAATCCCCAACAACCACATGAATGCTCACAACCATCTGTACAGCCACAGTGTACTCACATACATAAAATAAATAAATAAATCTTAAAAAAAGAAAAAAAAAAAAAAGAACCCGCTGCGCAGTGCTCCGTCTTTGATGTGTTTTAGATAGAGCCAAACACCTTGGTTTTGGGGGAGACTTCAATAGTAACAGAAAAGAAAACTAAGCCGTCTCAAAACTGTAAGATCTGTGTCCACAGAGAGGCCTTAGACACAGGCCTTAATGGGTGGGAAAACCTCTGGCCTCTTCCACAGTTACTGAAGGCCACTAAACAGTCATCTCCAAGATAAACTGCAACCCGGCAGCCTGCAGACAGCCTATCCCCCCTGCAGGGCTGAACGAGGACCGGTGGCCAAAGTGAAGTTCTGTGTATTTTGTGCAGTCCCTTCTGGAACAAGACGGGATACTCTCCCACAGTGAGAACTGAATTATTCACACTATCTAATGAGGAAGTGGGAAAAAACTGGACTTAGCTAACTGTGAGTGGTGCGCCTGTAAGAGTCCTGATCATCAAAGCAGCGTCACTTTCCAGAGCGCAGTCCTCACGCTACTGCACCGGCACCACCCAAACACTTAAAAACGCACATTCCTGGGACCAGCTCCAGACTTGAGAAGTCAGAGTCTCAGGGGCCAGGCCTGGTAGTATCTGGCTTAACAATCCCTCTGGGGTGGGAGGTGGGGGGCAGTGAGATGGCTCAGTAGGTCACAGTGCTTAGCAGACAAGCGCTGAAATGTGCGTCAAAGTTAAAGGAAAACTGTCACGTCCTCTGACCACCAGGTGCCCGCTGAGATGAAAATTATCTTCCTCTTCTTTTTCTAACTCTTTCTCTCTTACACACACACACACACACACACACACACACACACACACACACACAGCACATCACATACACACACACAGCACATCACACACACAGCACATCACACACACAGCACATCACATACACACACACACAGCACATCGCATACATACACACACACACACAGCACATCACACACACACAGCACATCGCATACATACACACACACACACAGCACATCACATACACACACACACAGCACATCGCATACACACACACACACAGCACATCACCTACACACACACACACAGCACATCGCATACACACACACACACACACAGCACATCGCATACACAAATCCACACATCAGCAACAATAATGATTATTTTTTTAAATCTCTCTGAATGTACTCAGTCTAGTTTAAAAGCCATTGGGAAGATAAAGCCTAAGTTGTGGGAAATCAAGTCATCATAGCAGGGCTGCAGGGCTCGCAGGACCCCTGCCTAGCCGGGAGGGGTGCACAGACTACAGACAGCCACCCAGGTCCTCTTCAGCACTGACCCCGTTGGGTTATGTTAACGTGTTTATTGGAATAAGCAGGGGCTCCTTAGTCTTGGTCATTTTAGCATGTAAATTACTTTGGGTATTTTAGTTGTACCAAGTCATAAATTTACTCCACCTAATTCTGGACTCATGCGCTCATAACACTTAAACAACAACAATAACAACAACAACAACAACAAAAACCTCCCCTAGGCCATTATGTGAAGACCTCAAGACTGCTCTTCCTCTCAGCGGGCAGCGGACAGCACTCAAGCCTGAAGACACTGCCCTGTCACCTTCCATGTTATGTCTTCTCTAGTGGGGACATGTGGCTTCTTTGCCACAGGCTGAATGCTCTGAATGCCTTCAGAAAGCCTACAGAAGTAGGGTACAGTGAGGTGAGGGGGGAAGGAACCAGCTGAAGGGGTTTGTTGAATGTATGAACCAAGAATAACAACTCGAAAACCTTTGCAAAACTTTCTTCTAGGATATCTGAAGATACCAAATCACTTGGCTTCAAAGAATAAAAGAAAAAAAAGAAAGAAAGAAAAAAAAAACCCTCCATAAGTCACTGCTTAATACACTGGTCTCTGCCTCTCTCCGTTATCTACTTTAGACCACAGATTAAGATGAAAGCTACTGTGTTTAAGATGGCACCAGGGAACTCCAGCCAGCAAGGACGAACTTGACTGCCTTGCCCAAAGTCTTCCAGTTCTGATACAGTGCTCAATTAAAAACTCACACACCCGCCCTTACAGATGACTTCTCTCTCTTCATCCCAAGGTCATTTATTCTTAAAACATAGATAATCTGAGGGCCAAATAGCTGAACCCACGGGGGTGCTGTGTCTGGTGTAAACCAGGCACCAAATAATCTCTGTTGTTTCATTAAAAATAAATAAATAATGAAACTTTTTTAATAAAACAAAACAACAACAAAAACTACAGTTACAACTTGGCCCTATTGTAATGGATAACAGAAACCCACATTAATAGTCAGATTGCCCTGGGAGATTTTAAAAGAGAAACCAGATTGGACATCTTAATTCCTCTCCCCTAGAGCTTTCATCCGTGTTTAATATGTGGATAAAGAGAGACTCAGCCCCTCTGACATTTCACAAGTATGCAAGAATACCAAGGGAGACTTGTGGAATGCGGTTTATAAACCTCTGTAATCCCATAGAACCAGGCGGAGTTTCAAAACATGCTCAGAATTTCCTGAAAAGCCTTTTGAAATATGGCCCAGGGGTTTCCTGGGTTCTATGTGGCAGACAACGGATCTCTATGAGTCCAGGATAGCTAGCTTTGAAGAAAGCCAGCAATTACATGGTGGGGGGGGGGGGGGGAGGGAGCCACAAGGCAATAGTGCTAATGTTTTCAAAACCAAGAGGAAGTAGAGAGAGCCCTGGCAGGTTGAGAAAACCCTATGGGATAGCGGAAATTGTGTAATACTCTGGTGTCAAAAGAGAAGGACTGGAAGGACTGGTGACAGCAAGGAGCAGCCGGAAGGAGGAAAGTCCCCTTGGAGAATAGCCTGGGATCTTTGGTCCTGAGTCAGAAGGCAATCGCTGGTCCTGATAGTCAGTTCAACACATTAAAATAATCTCTAGAGAAAACTTCCTCTGAGAGGAAAGACTCGGAGCCAGCACTCCCTGGAGACGTTGCCAGAAACTTTACCTAGAACAAAGCAAGTGTCGACTCTGCAGAATAGGTCAAAAGTGAGGTCCCAAGTGCTGGGGCCATGCTGCCAGGAACCTTGACAACCACGTGCTCACACAGAGAACAGCTGAGGGACTGCCGCGTGGGCACCTTGGTTCCATACCGGTCTACCAGGAAGGAGTGACCTTCATGATTTTAAAATTAACCCCGTGCCAGCAAGTTCTGTCCTTCTTTCTCTCTGCATCAGTGTTCAGTACGACTCCCACTTTAGGGTCCTCAAAGGAGACTCGGAAGAGTTCATCCATCTTAAAAGCATCCTTCTTCCCAACCCTCTTCCATTAAACTGGAAGAAAACGCTTTCCGGTGTATCTCAAGGACTTTGTTCCTTTTTGCTTTCATGCCCTATTTAATAAATGTGCTAGCTACAAAGGTGTTGGGGCGGGAGGGGGGGTGTAAATACCCGGGGAAATGACTTGTATTTTATTAACTTAAGCCCCAAAGCTGAAGAAAGCTCCATTTTTGAGACAAAGTTTCACTGTGTAGCCCAGGATAACTTCAAATGTATCACCCTCCGCCCCAGCATCCTGCATCCCGAGCTAAGAGGCAGGTACCACCCAGCAGGCGCTGATTTTCTCTTTTAAAAGTAGAAGTACCTCAGTTTCCCCAGATGAATACAGATGTCCTCCTGCCCCTTTCCCCACCATCTTTTATCATGAACAGAGAAAACCCTTCTGTGTGTGACCCCTGCCTGCAGGGAATGGCATCTGGTATCATTTCTGTAAATGCAGAGCCTAGGACCTGGCTCAAAGTTTGTCACTCTCTTCCTGAGCACTCTTTTCTGTAGAGAGATGAGAGCGAGTTGCCTCTTACCCAACTTATCCACTCAAAGGCTCAGGGAAAGGCAGGGCCCCTCTCCTGTGAAGGAAGGGGCAGGAAGCTCAAGAAGGCCCATGGACTATGCATAAGTACATGAGACAGCTAATTTTCACAGCCACAGTGACCAACTGAGAACCCTGCCCCCTCCCATTCTCGGGGACAAGACTCCTGATGTCTTCCCCCCCCCCCCCTTAGAGGCTCACTGAGTTTTTCCAACAAGCATCATAATATTCTCAAAGTTAAGTTATACTCGATCAAAAAGTTCATCTGGTGCCAGGTGGTGGTGGTGCACACCTTTAATGCCAGTGCTCGGGAGGCAGAGGCAGACAGGTCCCTGAGTTAAGACCTGCCTTGTTGATACAGTGAGTTCCAGGACAGCCAGGGCTACATAGAGAGACTCTTGTCTCAAAAAAAATCAAATAAAAACAAAAACAAAACAAAAAAGTAGATCTGAGCCTGGTGGTGGTGGTGGTAGTGGCCGCCACTGGCAGCGGCGGCGGCAGCGCATGCCTTTAATCCCGGAACTTGGGAGGCAGAGGCAGGCCTGAGGGAAAAAAAAAGTACATCTACATTAAAGTTATTCTCAAATTAGAACATATGCCACTCTGAGGGAAAAGTCAAGAAATGATAGTAAATATCTGATGATGCGCCAGAATGAACATTCCAGTTTTGTGTCTAAAATCTCAAAGTTCACTGGAAGGGGGAGGAAGAAGGAAGAGAAGAGGGGAGAAGGAGAGGGAGGAATAGAATGAATGAGTGTGTACCTGCATGTGTGTGTGTGTGTGTGTGTGTGTGTGTGTGTGTGTGTGTGTGTGTGTTTGTGTGCATTTGTGCTCAAGCACGTGCGCATAAAAAAGTGAGGTGAAGGAAAAAGGTGAACGGGATATTAAGGGTAATTTGTATGGTCCTGAAAATAACACCATTGAAAATGAGGACCACCACAAGACGCCATCTCCCTTCCCGTAGATAATGCTCACATTACCAGAGGTGGAGCATCACCAGATGCTCCAGCACTCCAGGCTGTCTCAAGAGTTCTCCAGGCCTTCCTGTGGAAGAAGCTGGGGTTTCCTCCTCACTCGCCTCAGACTCGTCAGCTAGTTAGCCCCTGCCACCCAGCAGGCTCACAAGCCCCTGCAGAGGGGAGCCTGCTTTTGACTTCAGAAGTGTGTATGTTTCACAGCAATAAGAAAGGAGGCATTTCGTAATAGTGGTACTGGAACAGGGAGGAAGTGGGCTCCACTTCCACTCTTGGTGTAAGCAAGCCTTGAATTGAATTCTCTTTGGGTTTCCATTTCTCAGTGCTGTCAACAAAGCCATGGGTACCACACAGAAACCTAATCCCAGGCTTCAGGCACAGGACTCTAAGGGAGTGGAAAATTCATTGTATAAAGGAGGCTCTGAGGTTTCATGTTTTCACCAAGACCTTAAGAGTTGGCAGTGATCAGATGCATGGTACACTCTGCCCGGGACTTTCCCCGCCTCTTCCTACCCGGCCAGCTTTGCTCAGCTCTTGGGAGCAGGTTAAGGGCCCCCTCCACTGCTTTCTCGTTTTCATGCACACACCTCCTGAGGTGTTTCATGCACACAGTTCTGTGCACACACATGCCTCTGCCTGTCTATAGGGGACTTGTAGGTAGGTATGTGTCTTGGTCAGCCCAGTCTATGTCAATGCTGTCTCCACCAAAGGTTCATGTGCTTTTAAAGGCATAGTTCCCAGGATGGCATTATTAGTACTCTTCAGGAGTAGGGTCTACTGGAAATTCCTAAGCATGCTCTGGAAGGGACGGTCAGGCTTTGTCCTCTGGCTTGTAACTTTAGCAGTTCTGCCCTGTCACATATTCATGGCATCCTCAACCCTGTGCCTCACCAAAGACCCCAATCAATGAGGCCAATCAGTCACAGACTGGAACCTTCAGAGGTATTAGTCAAAACAAACCTGTATCAGGAGCAAATCACTTCAGATGTTACGTTATGACCACAGAAAACTGGCTAACCAGAGCAAAATGCCACAGAACGGGAAACTCAAATAATACACAGCGTCTCACAGTTCTAGAGAATGAAAGTCCAAGATTAAGATCGAGCAAAGCTGGGTTCTGGTGAGAGTCTACTTCCTAGATGGGACAGGGCTGCCCTTGTCTTGTGACCTCATAGCACCCAGACAACACAAGCTTTGTGTCTCTTATAAGGACCCTAACTGCATCATGGGCCCCACCACGTCACTTCATCCAAAGCCAACACCTCCCAAAGGCCCAGCGCCAAATACCTTGACATGGGGGGTGGGGGGCTAGGACTTCAAAATATCAGCTGGGGACTGTGTGACACAATTCAGTTCTTAGAAGTGGGCAAGTGAGTCACAGTAGCCGGCTCTACCACCAATGGCAGGAAAGGAGATCTCTCTTCTGGCCCCAGCAAAAAAGACACAGAAGCACTCAGCAGAGTCTTGGGTACTGCAACTTGCCCTCTTGCTCCTGGGGATTCTTCTCCCCTAGCATGAGTGAGATTCTCCACATTACATGTTCTGCTCCAGGGTCTCCCTGCCAGCAACCTCTGAGAAGGGTCACCTGGCCTTGTAGAGATCTTGCGAGTGCCTACAGTGTGCATTATCTTCGTAGAGAGAATAATTCCATCAAGGGGACACTAATACAGATGTTGAGGGACCCCAGGAGAGACCCGTCTACCAGTGTAGAAGAGTGAAGGATGACATTTGCCAGCCGCAGACAACAGCTCCGGATCTATCCAGGCATCGTGGCCCAACATCATCGCCTTTCTTCTTCCCCAGTGTCACCTGCCACCACTACCCCAGACAGACACAGAGTCCCTGCTTCTTGACAGACAGAGAGTTGGTGGCCATGGGCAAAGGGAACTGGAGAGAACCTTCCCTTGGGAGCAGGACCCTGTGTCTTGGTCACAGCACTGAGAGACAAAGTGTCAACGGTTGCTGGATATGAATTCCTCTCCCTGGCTAAACAACTTGGCAAAGGGGAGAAAACTAAGTTCAACTCCTCTCAGCCAGTGCTTTCGTCTCCACATGGATAACCGACTGGCTTCTGTGTCCGAAGAGGTGACAGAAGAGCCTGACACCCTCCTCTACGTACTTTCTACACTCAGGAGATTCCCGCTTCATCTCGCCATGTTGACACCTGGAGCAACACAATACCATATGCTCCCTTAAGAGCTGGACTCAGGAGCAAACTGTCACTCGGAGGTGAAGACTGCTCGGGCACAGGGATCCTCAGGGGGAAACATGCAGAGTCCACAAGGAGCTCTTGGAGTAAAGACTGGGTGCCAGACTGGAATGAGAGATGGACTAGCATTCCAGCAAGTTAACATGGGTAGGAACACAGGAGAAGAGCCAAGTGGAGGGTGGGGACCAGGCAGGTACAAAGAGGTGGGCAGCATCAGACAGACTTAAAGCTCATGCTTACAAAGCTATGGTAGGGTGTGTTTGTTAGAGTGTGTGTGTGTGTGTAGGGGGGGGGCGGTGTATGTGTGCTGTGTGTCTGTTTACATGGCGTGTGTGATGCATGTCTATGTGGTCTGTGTCTATATATATGCTGTATGCATGTATACTGGGGGTGTGTGCATGTGGTATGTGTGTGGTGTATAGTGTGTATGAGTGTGTATGTATGTAACGTGTGCAGATGTGTGGATGTACATCCACATGCCTGTTGTTTTGTTTTGCTGTGTGTGTGTGTACATGTGCTCACACAAGCCTATATGGTATATGTATGTCGTGGTATACGTATGTGCATATACATGTTCACACGTGTTTGTTTGGCTTGGTTCTGTGGTGCAGGCCATTGAACCCAGAGCCTGCCCTGTGCTCGCTCGGCCACGGTTTGCCCCTAGCTGCACTTCTACCCATTTTCTCCTTTTGATTTGAGGCAGAGTCTCACTCAGTTGCCCAGGGCCTTAAACTCACTCTGTAGGCCAGGCAGGGCTTGAACTTGAGCTCCTCCTCCCTCGGCCTCCCAGGCAGCTGCGACTTCAGCCCTGCACCCCAAGATCTGGCTTTATGAAAAAGTTTTACATAAGAACATGTGGTTTGCGGAACATCAACGCAAGGTCTGTGAAGACTTGCCTGGGTTTTCCGCTTTTCCCAGCTCCTCAATAAAATGTTTGCAAATGCCATTTTGGAAGTTTATAAAGAAAAAATCTGGAAAGAAAAAGGGATGCTGGGCTCTGAGAACCACGGATGACATATCCCATGGCATATAGGTACATTCTTGTCAGATAGTGAGAGACTGTTTCACAGAAAAGGGACATAGGACCGCAGGAGGGAACAGCGACCCACTTTTACAATCTGGATAACTCACATTGACCAGACATCAATTTTGGGGCCATATTTCTTCCTGGCAAGCAGTTCTGGCGCAGCATAGGCAGGGCTGCCACACTGTGTGCTGAATGGATCCGAGTAACCTAGGATCCCTGCACAGTTGCTCAAGCCAAAGTCTGCAAAGAGAACACAAACATGAACTCTGAGTTAGAAAATTGCAAGGGAAAAAAAAAAAACCAGGAGAGAAGAAGAAAAACAACCCAGAGCAGGAAAGGAAACATTGTCTCAGTCTAACACATAATTTAACATCCAGCAGGAAACCCACCAGCTGCAAACCATAACCTCTGATAGACTTCTCAAGACAAAGGCGTGCCCGGTGGCGGCTCCCTCGCTCCCTGGCTTCGGTGGAACATTTTACATCAACTCACTGCAGAATCCAGCTAGACCTAACAGTGTGATGAGCCAAAACATATTTCTACCGAGTCTTGTAAATGAGTCATGCAGGGTAAGGAGAGAGTGTTAGCTTTCTAGGACTGAAGCGGGAAGGGAGAGCACGCTGAGATCCTGGCTGCCTGGTGGCCAGGCTGGGAGAAACTGAATGGAGACTGATTTTCTCCGGCTAGGCCATCGGCACCAGTGACCGCTTACAGCTGACTTCTTCATCTCGGTTTCATTTCATTAAAGTCCTTAAGAAATTCCTTCCAGAGGGTTACTATAGTTGGAAAGGGCTGGAGGGGTGGAAACACAGTTTAAGCAGCCCCGCATGTTGGCTGGAGAAAGAACGCCCAGCAGGTCGGTGATGCCAACCAGACTATGTGACCTCATGGCGTTGCTTTTCTTAGATTAGAAAGGCATCTGGGAGGCCAGCAGGAGAGCCCCAAAGTGCCTCACAGCTCCTTTGGGTCTATTAGAGTTTTGTGAACTCTTTACTTTTGATCTTTAAAGATACTGCAACTAGAGGGTAATTAGAGAGCTGTTAGTGTCCGTCCCTCCCCTCCTATCTTTCTTCAATCTTTGTTGATCTCAGAATTAAGAGCTGAGATCCTGGGTCATCCTTTGAACTCCACTGCAAATACTGAGCTCTTAATGCACAGACATAAGACTCCCAAGCTTCAGGGTAAGGCAGAGATTGGCTCTGAGGCTGGACCTGAGCCCTGTACATTCTGCAACAGCGCTACCGACAGTATTTCTGCCTTTTGCTTGACTCTAGCATGTCTTCACCCGCAAGTGCCTGCCCACCACAGAAGCCATGGAGAAAGCTCAGGAAATGACAAAAGGCACAGGAGGGTGGGAAGCAACCCACATGCCACAGGTCACAAGGACGAGGCTAGAAAGCTTCTTAACAAGTGTTGCAGTGATCTGTATAACTGAATGGCTTGTCCAGAGAGAACCCAGCAACTCTCTCAGGCTCCAAAGAACACCAAGCCCTCAACTCAGGCTCCCGAGGAAGAATCAGAGCCTACATGAAGGATCTGACCAAAGGACCAGCAGGAAGTCTATTCCAACACTGAACTTTTCTTCATTTGTTTTGATTGTATTTCCCACCCACCACTGGTCCCTCCTCCTGACTCCATGCCTTCACCCTCTAACCCCTGCCCATTTCCTTTCCCTTTGGTCCAGTTTGCCCCACAGGACACCATAAAATCTGCACAGAAAAGCCTTTCTGCAGCTACAGATGACAGGTGGGCTCCCATCTGAACAGGCAACGGTGAGGGGCCCTGTTCCCAGATCCCAGTGTATATACTGAGGCACAAGAGCAGGGGAGGA